>NC_054486.1:109999744-110022244 GCF_017639515.1 Carcharodon carcharias
AATTTAATATAATTTGTTCAAATTGGTTTTTATCTGATAGTAACAAGGATAATTGGGCCTAATGGAACATTAGCCTTGTTAAAAGCCTCATCAGTCCTTGTGTTTTACACAGCTGGGTTATGTGTTTATGGAGTTATTTCGAGGTTGGCCATTTCACACCTGTGAGTGTGTTGACACTGCGTGTGTCATTCAACACAGAGAGGCTCCTAATGACTGTGAAGGAGACAGCCAGGGGATCTGGATATAGAGTCAGCATTACTAATACTGTAACATACATCTGAATAAAACGTGTGGTTACTGTCTGTTTATAACTGAGCTGTCCATGTGTGTACAGCACTGTCCGTGTGTGTACAGCACTGTCTGTGTTTATACATCACTGTCCGTGTGTGTACAGCACTGTCTGTGTTTATACATCACTGTCCGTGTGTGTACAGCACTGTCTGTGTTTATACATCACTGTCCGTGTGTGTACAGCACTGTCTGTGTTTATACATCACTGTCCGTGTGTGTACAGCACTGTCTGTGTTTATACATCACTGTCCGTGTGTGTACAGCACTGTCTATGTTTATATAGCACTGTCCGTGTGTGTACAGCACTGTCCGTGTGTATCCAGCACTGTGCGTGTGTACACAGCACTGTCCGTGTGTATCTAGCACTGTGCGTGTGCACACAGCACTGTCGTGTATATCCAGCACTGTGCGTGTGTACACAGCACTGTCCGTGTGTATCTAGCACTGTGCGTGTGCACACAGCACTGTCGTGTATATCCAGCACTGTGCGTGTGTACACAGCACTGTCCGTGTGTATCTAGCACTGTGCGTGTGTACACAGCACTGTCCGTGTATATCTAGCACTGTGCGTGTGTACACAGCACTGTCCATGTGTATCCAGCACTGTGCGTGTGTACACGGCACTGTCCATGTGTATCCAGCACTGTGCGTGTGTACACAGCGCTGTCCGTGTGTATCCAGCACTGTCCGTGTGTGTCCAGCACTGTCTGTGTGCACACAGCACTGTCGTGTATATCCAGCACTGTGCGTGTGTACACAGCACTGTCCGTGTGTATCCAGCTCTGCGCATGTGTACACAGCATTGTCCGTGTGTATCCAGCTCTGCGCGTGTGTATATTGCACCATATGTGTGTACAAGGCAGCACCTGGAAGACACAAAAATGTCTGGGTGCTTACAGCACCATCTGAGAGTGTACACAACAACACCTGGCAATGTACACAGCAACATCTGGGAGTGTACAGATCACCGTCTGGGTGTACACACAATACAGTCTGGGAGTGTACACAGCATCATCTGGGTGTATACAAAGTACTGTCTGAGAGTGTACACAGCATCGCCTGGGAATGTACATAGCACCGTATGTGTGTATACACAGTACCATCTGGGAATGTACACAACACTGTCGGAGAGTGTACACAGCATCACCTGGGAGTGTACACAGTATCATCTGGGTGTATACACAGCACCATCTGTGAATGTGCAGAGCACCGTCTGGGTGTATACCACACTGTTTTGTGATTTTTGATGGTTGGTTGGTTTGGGATAATACTGTGTTGTTTTACTACTCCATAGCTATAGCAACCTGTTAATGAGGGAGTATAGACTGTTGGAATCCATTACTGAGACTTACAGCGCCTGTCCACAGCTCCCATTAAACCTGCAATATTCCTTGTCATTGGGTGGAATTTTCCACTCCCCCCAGCAACAGGAATCGTGACGTGTGGGGTCACTAAACCTGGGGGTGTGATGGAGAAGAATCAGTTTCCCGCCAGTGGGAAATTAGTCTGGAATTTTGTTGCCTGGAGGTGGGTTAAAGGTGGGTCAACCTACCCGCTGATCTCTGCCGGGAACCATACTTACATTCATTTCCATCTCATGAATGCTCATGAAAAGGCCAACTCACCGGAATTATGCCCCCTCCTTCAGACTGACAGCCCTGTCAGAGGATCAGTAGAAGGCTCTGTTTCCCGACTGGATCTCAGTGACGTGTGTCTGGTGGGCTTCAGTTCATCCTGAGGTATGTGGACGCTGCTTTGGCCTGACTTTAACAGCATTGCGGCCAGACTTTGGGTGCCTGTACCACAGGCTGCACCAAGGATGGACAGGGGAGGCAGGCTTACAGGAGAATTGGGGGGGGCAGTGTCCGGGGGAAGGGGGATGGGTGTCTGGAGAAGTGGGGGGAGTGTCCGGGGGAAGGGGGATGGGTGTCCGGAGAAGAGGGGGAGGTGTCTGGGGGAAGGGGGATGGGTGTCCGGAGAAGAGGGGGAGGTGTCTGGGGGAAGGGGGATGGGTGTCCGGAGAAGCAGGGGGAGTGTCCGGGGGCAGGGGGAAAGGGGGGAGTGTCTCAGCGAGCAGGGTCGGTGGTGTTGATGGTGGGGTCCTGGTGGAGAATTCTGGGTACTGGCGATAGGGAACAGTCACTGTCGGCGGTGGGGGGGGTGGGCAGTGGAGTAGGGGGGCAGGTCCAGGGTGAGAGTCTGGTAGGTGAAGGTCTCAATGGGTGGGTCATGGAGGGGACAAGGCAGGGGGTTCAGATAAGGGGAGGGGGAAGGGTCAGTGTGGGCATGGGGGCCGTTCCCAGTGTCAGCTCTGAGGGGGAGAATGGCATGTGGATGTGGGTCATGATGGGGGAGGTTGAAGGGTGACAGAGGAGAGAGGAATGGTGATGTTGGGTGGGTCTGTGATGATGGGGACGTTGCTGGACAATCGGGAGAGGGTAGAAGGTGGTGGAGCGAGTCTGAACAGTTACATGTACCACCCTCTCACGCCTGTTCTTGACAACACAGTCGCTCTGGACATGTGAATCCTTGAGGTGGGAGGAGGGTCGATTTGGGTGGGTGGGAGTTCAAGATCAGCACAAGTGTCCAAGGACAGGGCCACCCTAATAAGTATGAGGCAGCCGAATGTCAAAGATGTTCATATGTGTCCTTCCCTCTCTGGTGAAGCTACACTGCAGCAGGTTTGTTCCCGACTCATGGGCTTCATAATGTTGAGATCCCAGCAAGTGTGGAGCTGCCGTTGGTTCTGTGCAATTTGTCATTGGCTGCAGTCAGAGGCAGGGGTGAAGGGAGGAAAAGAGGTGGAATGCCTTGAAGGGTCACGGCTGGTGGACCACAGCAAACTCACGACTCCAAACCTCCATTCTCTGGGTCACCGATCATGGCTGACAAGGGGTCATGCGGTTAGTCTTTCTATGCTGCCAAGACAATGGTCTCTCTATAGAGTCTCTAGGGGAGTGGAGACAAGTAGATTAGTGTCCAAGTGAGGCTTTTTGCGCATGGCTCTCATCACCCTGGTCAAAGAGCAATGCCTCCATATGCATTCATGTATGAACAGGAGGAACACCCACCTCCGGTCCTCCAGGAGGTCCTTTACCTGGAAGGGGTGAAGTGGGAATGCCATGTCTGCATGGAGGCCAGGTGAAGGGCTTAGCACTTACCAGCTGGCTTTGAGATAGAGGGAAACTTATACAGGACATGCTCACTAAATGTATCACTTCACTTCATTCCACGCATCCACTGAGGCATTGATGATGCAGGTACAGACAATCTTGCCTTGGTAGTGCTGCTCATCTAGATGAGGAGATGGAGGGCCTGTGGCCGATTGGCACAAGGCCACGAGGAGCAGGGCCTGAGCAGCAGTAGGCAGCAGAGTCTCTATAAGGTCAAGAGGCTGGCGAACATGGCGACAGCAAGCATTGGCCTGACCATGGATGTATCGCCAGCTATGCTCTCATCTAGAGATGAGCAATGCCGGAGGTGCCCTCATACGTCCCGGGATATGGTTGCTTACATCTTCCAGCTTCTCCAGCATGAGCTGCAGCCACAAGGACGCTGGAGGAGTGGTACGGAGCTCCTGGCCTACAATGAGTGAATGTGTTTCTGGGTGCCCTTTAAAACTATGGTACCAGGACTTTTGACATGAGGTAATGACGGGACAGGTGACTTGCTGTCTGCCTGCCATGAGATTCACTGAGCTGATCATGGATGCATAATTAATGAGCTGAAAAGTGGAAGATTGTGCATGTTCACCCGCCCTGCCACCCAGCAGGTATCAGGTCCACTTCTCCTCCTGCCATCGGACTTAGTCCCCAGGATGGAAAATTCCACCCAGTGTTTTCAAGAGCCAAGAAAGCACCTGTATCTGTGCTTCACAGGTCCTGGATCAACTCCGCCAGCGGCTGACTGGGACAGAACCACAAACACCAGCTAGCTCCGGGTCAGGACCCCAGTCCGAGCCCATTTCACTGATCCTGACCAGGCCAATAGCATTCAACTCAATGCACCCCTCCCCCACACCCCCCCCCACCTCACTGCCCCCCTCACACCCACTCCTGGGGAATGTGCTTGTCGTGTGAGGAGGGGAGTTTTTAAAAATTCTTTCATGGGATGTGGGCATCTCTGGCTGGGCCCAGCATTTATTGCCCATCCCTAGTTGCCCCTTGAGAAGGTGGTGGTGAGCTGCCTTCTTGAGCTGCTGCAGTCCACGTGGTGTAGGTACACCCACAGTGCTGTTAGGGAGGGAGTTCCAGGATTTTGTCCGTGTGATGTAGGTACACCCCCGGCGCTATTAGGGAGGGAGTTCCAGGATTTTGTCCCCATGTGGTGTAGGTACACCCACAGCGCTGTTAGGGTGGGAGTTCCAGGATTTTGTCCGTGTGATGTAGGTACACCCCCGGCGCTATTAGGGAGGGAGTTCCAGGATTTTGTCCCTGTGTGGTGTAGGTACACCCACAGTGCTGTTAGGGAGGGAGTTCCAGGATTTTGACCCAGCGACAGTGAAGGAATCGTGATATATTTCCAAGTCAGGATGGTGAGTGACTTGGAGGGGAACTTCCAGGTGGTGGTGTTCCCATCTGTCTGCTGCCCTTGTCCTTCTACATGGAAGTGATTGTGGGTTTGGAAGGTGCTGTCTAAGGGGCCTTGGTGAATCCCTGCAGTGCATCTTGTAGATGGTACACACACTGTGCAGCTACTGTGCGTCGGTGGTGGAGGGAGTGAATGTTTGTGGATTGGGTGCCAATCAAGCGGGGCTGCTTTGTCCTGGATGGTGTCCAGCTTCTTGAGTGTTGTGGGAGCTGCACTCACCCAGGTAAGTGGAGAGTATTCCATCACACTCCTGACTTGTGCCTTGTAGATGGTGGACAGACTTTGTTTATTAACTATCACTCACTTCCTGGTCATACAGTCTCCAAATCCCAACTATACTCTTTCTGTTCAGGATGTGGATTTAGCAAAAGAGCCAGAGGCAGCAGGAGGAGGATTGTTTTTGGTGTGTGGGTTGTTATATTCTGGACTGCCTGGCCCAAAAGTCTACAGTAATTTCCAGAAATGAATTGAATAAATATTTGAAGGGTATTTTTTTGGTCTTCAGAGCCAATGGGAAAGATGGATGATAGGGAACCAATTGGATTGCTGCTTCAACGAGCAGGCCCAGGCATGAGCAGCCAAATGGCCTCTTCTCGTGCTTTCTAATTCTGAGACTTATTGCCAATCTCTCGCTGTCCCGACCGGGATTAGGACATAACTTTTAGTTTCGTTGCAGAGTGGAGAGGCTTTGCTTGTGGGCTGTCCTAAGGGGTTGCGGGGGGGGGGGGGGTGGGGAGGAGGGAGGGTGGAGGGGGGGTTTGCTGGGGGCTAAGTGTCAGGCACGGAGTATGGGGCTGGAGTCACGTGGAGGTCAGACCTAAGTTGGGGGTTTGGCAGCTTGAGTGAAGCGGTTGATTGGTCTAAAGACATCCGAGTAGCTGTCACGCTCTCAGGAGAGTGGGAGTGCGGCTGGGGACTGGAGGAAGAGGAGGAGGAGGAGTGAGGGGGTGGGGGGAATATTCTGTTGTAAAACGGTACAAAGGAAACTGGAAAATCTGAAGGGAGATTTTCAGAGGAGGATTTCACTGAATTATTAATGCTGACAGAGTGGGTGTACTGAAGCAGGCATTAATGGGCTGTGTTATTAGTAAGTTAAGTGAGAGATGTGCTAGGTAATTATAGAGTGACACCGTGCTAGAGGTCTCCATGTAAGTTCCAGATTTGCAGCTAATTGCAGTGCCAAAGCAACCAGAAATCCCATAATATTCAGCAAGAAGCAGTCGTCATTTACCCCAACAATTGTCAACCTTATTAGAAAACCCACACTTGGTGTCACTGTAGAGGACTGGAATACAAGGGGGTAGCAGTCACACAGCAGCTGCATGAAGCCCCAGTTAGTCAGCACCTGGAGGCAGTGAGAGCAGGTCTGGGTACTACACCTTAACAAGGATATACTGGCCCTGGAGGGAGTGGGCTGCAGATTTACCAGAACGATACCCGGACTCCAAGGCTTAAATCACGAGGGATTTATAAAGTTAAAGCATGATCTGCTTGATTTTCAAGATATTAAGGGACACACAAAGGGTAGATAGAGAGACACTATTTTTGCTGGCTGGAGAGTCTTAGAGACAGGACTTTCAGGAGTGAAATTAAACCCAAAGAAGTTTGGAATATTCTTCTGCAAATGGCAATAGATGCTCTGCGGATTGTAACTCAGAGATTGTTAATTTTTGTTAACCAAAGGTATTAAGGGATATGGGGTAAAGGTGGATATACAGAGTGAGGTCTCGGAGAGGCTCTGACCTGATTGACTGGCAGGAGAGACTCGAGGTGCAGCTTAAACAGTGCTGAACTGGGAAATGATATGATAGAAAGATAAGCTTCATCTTTAACTAAATTCTCAGCACAATCCTAACAGACACAGTATCAACCTCATGGTCATTAAAGAGAAAAGGCAAAACCCATAAACGTTAACCAATGAGATTCTGACTCTCTGTGGACAGTGAGAACAGCCTCAGACTTCACCCAGCAAGTGGCTGCTCATTGTGTGTGAGGCTGGAGTGAATGATTGTCGGCTGTTTGACCATGAGAATATTGTAGCTGAACGATGTCTTGCCCTTTTACAACAATCATAGTCACAACTTCTCTGGCAGCGCTGTTGAAAATGTGGACTGACCCCACGTCCACTCACACTGACCCCGTGTCCACTCACACTGACCCCACGACCACTCACACTGACCCCACGTCCACTCACACTGATCCCGCGTCCACTCACACTGACCCCACATCCACTCACACTGACCCCACGACCACTCACACTGACCCGTGTCCCCTCACACTGACCCCACGTCCATTCACACTGACCCCGTGTCCACTCACACTGACCTGTGTCCCCTCACACTGACTCCACGTCCACTCACACTGACCCCGCCTCCACTCACACTGACCCTGCGACCCTCACACTGACCCCACGTTGACTCACACTGACCCTGCATCCACTCACACTGCCCCGCGTCCACTCACACTGACCCTGCGACCCTCACACTGACCCCACGTCCACTCACAGGGACCCCGCGTCCACTCACACTGCCCCGCATCCACTCACACTGACCCCACGTCCACTCACACTGCCCCACGTCCACTCACACAGACCCCACGTCCACTCACACTGACCCCGTCCCCTCACACTGACCCCGCCTCCACTCACACTGACCCTGCGACCCTCACACTGACCCCACATCCACTCACACTGACCCCACGTCCACTCACACTGACCCGTGTCCACTCATACTGACCCCGCATCCCCTCACACTGACCTGGCGTCCACTCACACTGCCATGTGTCCACTCACACTGACCCTGTGTCCACTCACACTGCCCCGTGTCCACTCACACTGACCCATGTCCACTCACACTGACCTCACGTCCACTCACTCTGCCCCGTGTCCACTCATACTGACCTGTGTCCACTCACACCGACCCATGTCCTCTCACACTGACCCCGCGTCCACTCGCATTGACCGTGTCCACTCACACTGACCCTGCATCCACTCACTCTGCCCCGTGTCCCCTCACACTGCCCCGTGTCCACTCACACTGACCCTGTGTCCACTCACACTCCCCTGTGTCCCCTCACACTGACCCCGCGTCCACTCACACTGCCCCGTGCCCACTCACACTGCCCCGTGTCCACTCACACTGACCTGTGTCCACTCACACTGACCCCACGTGCACTCACACTGCCCCGCGTCCACTCACACTGACCCACATCCACTCACACTGACCTGTGTCCACTCACACTGACCCCACATCCACTCACACTGCCCCGCGTCCACTCACACTGACCCCGTGTCCCCTCACACTGACCCGCATCCCCTCACACTGATCCCGCGTCCACTCACACTGACCCCACATCCACTCACACTGACACCACGACCACTCACACTGACCCGTGTCCCCTCACACTGACCCCACGTCCATTCACACTGACCCCGTGTCCACTCACACTGACCCGTGTCCCCTCAAACTGACTCCACGTCCACTCACACTGACCCCGCCTCCACTCACACTGACCCTGCGACCCTCACACTGACCCCATGTTGACTCACACTGACCCTGCGTCCAATCACACTGCCCCGCGTCCACTCACACTGACCCTGCGACCCTCACACTGACCCCACGTCCACTCACAGGGACCCCGCGTCCACTCACACTGCCCCGCATCCACTCACACTGACCCCACGTCCACTCACACTGCCCCACGTCCACTCACACAGACCCCACGTCCACTCACACTGACCCCGTCCCCTCACACTGACCCCGCCTCCACTCACACTGACCCTGCGACCCTCACACTGACCCCACATCCACTCACACTGACCCCGCGTCCACTCACTGCCTCGCATCCACTCACACTGACCCCACGTCCACTCACACTGACCCGTGTCCACTCATACTGACCCCGCATCCCCTCACACTGACCTGGCGTCCACTCACACTGCCACGCGTCCACTCACACTGACCCTGTGTCCACTCACACTGCCCTGTGTCCACTCACACTGACCCATGTCCACTCACACTGACCTCACGTCCACTCACTCTGACCCGTGTCCACTCATACTGACCTGTGTCCACTCACACTGACCCATGTCCTCTCACACTGACCCCGCGTCCACTCACATTGACCCGTGTCCACTAACACTGACCCTGCATCCACTCACTCTGCCCCGTGTCCACTCACACTGCCCCGTGTCCACTCACACTGACCCTGTGTCCATTCACACTCCCCTGTGTCCCCTCACACTGACCCCGCGTCCACTCACACTGACCCGTGTCCACTCACACTGCCGCGTGTCCACTCACACTGACCTGTGTCCACTCACACTGACCCCACGTGCACTCACACTGCCCCGCGTCCACTCACACTGACCCACATCCACTCACACTGACCTTTGTCCACTCACACTGACCCCACATCCACTCACACTGCCCCGCGTCCACTCACACTGACCCCGTGTCCACTCACACTGACCCCACATCCACTCACACTGACCCCACGACCACTCACACTGACCCGTGTCCCCTCACACTGACCCCACGTCCATTCACACTGACCCCGTGTCCACTCACACTGACCCGTGTCCCCTCAAACTGACTCCACGTCCACTCACACTGACCCCGCCTCCACTCACACTGACCCTGCGACCCTCACACTGACCCCACGTTGACTCACACTGACCCTGCGTCCACTCACACTGCCCCGCGTCCACTCACACTGACACTGCGACCCTCACACTGACCCCACGTCCACTCACAGGGACCCCGCGTCCACTCACACTGACCCCACGTCCACTCACACTGCCCCACGTCCACTCACACTGACCCCGCGTCCACTCACACTGACCCCGTCCCCTCACACTGCCCCGCGTCCACTCACACTGACCTCACATCTCCTCACACTGACCCCGTGTCCACACACACTGCCCCGTGTCCCCTCACACTGACTCCACGTCCACTCACACTGACCCCGCCTCCACTCACACTGACCCTGCGACCCTCACACTGACCCCACGTTGACTCACACTGACCCTGTGTCCACTCACACTGCCCCGTGTCCACTCACACTGACCCTGCGACCCTCACACTGACCCCATGTCCACTCACACTGACCCCGCGTCCACTCACTGCCTCGTGTCCACTCACACTGACCCCACGTCCACTCACACTGACCCGTGTCCACTCATACTGACCCCGCATCCCCTCACACTGACCTGGCGTCCACTCACACTGCCACGCGTCCACTCACACTGACCCTGTGTCCACTCACACTGCCCCGTGTCCACTCACACTGACCCATGTCCACTCACACTGACCTCACGTCCACTCACTCTGCCCTGTGTCCTCATACTGACCTGTGTCCACTCACACTGACCCATGTCCTCTCACACTGACCCCGCGTCCACTCACATTGACCCGTGTCCACTCACACTGACCCTGCATCCACTCACTCTGACCCGTGTCCCCTCACACTTCCCCGTGTCCACTCACACTGACCCTGTGTCCACTCACACTGCCCCGTGTCCACTCACACTGACCTGTGTCCACTCACACTGACCCCACGTGCACTCACACTGCCCCGCGTCCACTCACACTGACCCACATCCACTCACACTGACCTGTGTCCACTCACACTGACCCCACGTCCACTCACACTGCCCCGCGTCCACTCACACTGACCCCGTGTCCCCTCACACTGACCCGCATCCCCTCACACTGACCCACGTCCATTCACAATGACCCCACATCCACTCACACTGACCCCGCGTCCACTCACACTGACCCATGTCCACTCACACTGACCCTGTGTCCACTCAAACTGACCCCGCGTCCCCTCACACTGACCCCGTGTCCCCTCACACTGACCCCGTGTCCTCTCACACTGACCCCACATCCACTCACACTGACCCCGTGTCCTCTCAAACTGACCCCGCGTCCACTCATACTGACCCCGCGTCCACTCACACTGACCCCGTGTCCTCTCACAATGACCCCGTGTCCCCTCACACTGACCCCACATTCACTCACACTGACCCCGCGTCCACTCACACTGACCCTGTGTCCCCTCACACTGACCCGCATCCCCTCACACTGACCCGTGTCCCCTCACACTGACCCCACATTCACTCACACTGACCCCGCGTCCTCTCACACTGACCCTGCAACCCTCACACTGACCCCACGTCCACTCACACTGCCCCACGTCCACTCACACTGACCCCGCATCCACTCACACTGCCCCTTGTCCACTCACACTACCCCGCGTCCCCTCACACTGCCCCGCGTCCACTCACACTGACCCCGCGTCCACTCACACTGACCCCACATCCACTCACACTGACCCCACATCCCCTCACACTGACCCTGCGTCCACTCACACTGCCCGGTGTCCACTCACACTGCCCTGTGTCCCCTCACACTGACCCTGTGTCCACTCACACTGACCCCACGACCACTCACACTGACCCGTGTCCACTCACACTGCCCTGTGTCCCCTCACACTGACCCTGTGTCCACTCACACTGACCCCACGACCACTCACACTGACCCGTGTCCCCTCACACTGACCCCACGTCCATTCACACTGACCCCGTGTCCACTCACACTGACCCGTGTCCCCTCACACTGACTCCACGTCCACTCACACTGACCCCGCCTCCACTCACACTGACCCTGCGACCCTCACACTGACCCCACGTTGACTCACACTGACCCTGCGTCCACTCACACTGCCCCGCGTCCACTCACACTGACCCTGCGACCCTCACACTGACCCGTGTCCACTCACACTGACCCTGCATCCACTCACTCCAACCCGTGTCCCCTCACACTTCCCCGTGTCCACTCACACTGAACCTGCGTCCACTCACACTGCCCCGTGTCCACTCACACTGCCCCGTGTCCACTCACACTGACCTGTGTCCACTCACACTGACCCCACGTGCACTCACACTGCCCCGCGTCCATTCACACTGACCCACATCCACTCACACTGACCTGTGTCCACTCACACTGACCCCACGTCCACTCACACTGCCCCGCGTCCACTCACACTGACCCCGTGTCCCCTCACACTGACCCGCATCCCCTCACACTGACCCACGTCCACTCACACTGACCCCACATCCACTCACACTGACCCTGCGTCCACTCACACTGACCCATGTCCACTCACACTGCCCCATGTCCACTCACACTGACCTGCGTCCACTCACACTTCCCCGTGTCCACTCACACTGACCCTGTGTCCACTCACACTGCCCTACGTCCCCTCACACTGACCCCGCGTCCACTCACACTGAACCTGCGTCCACTCACACTGCCCCGTGTCCACTCACACTGCCCCGTGTCCACTCACACTGACCTGTGTCCACTCACACTGACCCCACGTGCACTCACACTGCCCCGCGTCCATTCACACTGACCCACATCCACTCACACTGACCTGTGTCCACTCACACTGACCCCACGTCCACTCACATTGCCCCGCGTCCACTCACACTGTCCCGTGTCCCCTCACACTGACCCGCATCCCCTCACACTGACCCCACATCCACTCACACTGACCCTGCGTCCACTCACACTGACCCTGCGTCCACTCACACTGACCCCGCGTCCACTCACACTGACCCGTGTCCCCTCACACTGCCCTGCATCCCCTCACACTGATCCCATGTCCATTCACACTGACCCCGCGTCCACTCACACTGACCCCATGTCCACTCACACTGACCCTGCATCCACTCACACTGACCCCATGTCCACTCACACTGCCCCGCGTCCCCTCACACTGACCCCACGTCCACTCACACTGACCCCGCATCCACTCACACTGTCCTCACGTCCACTCACACTGACCCTGCGTCCACTCACACTGACCCATGTCCCCTCACACTGCCCTGCATCCCCTCACACTGACCCCATGTCCATTCACACTGACCCAGAGTCCACTCACACTGACCCCGCGTCCACTCACACTGACCCATGTCCATTCACACTGCCCCGCGTCCCCTCACACTGACCCCATGTCCATTCGCACTGCCCCGCGTCCACTCACACTGTCACCGCGTCCCCTCACACTGACCCCATGTACACTCACACTGACCCCGCGTCCCCTCACACTGACCCCATGTCCACTCACACTGACCCCGAGTCCACTCACACTGACCCGTGTCCACTCACCCTGACCTCACGTCCACTCACACAGACCCCCTGTCCACTCACACTGACCCCACGTCCACTCACCCTGACCCCGCGTCCACTCACCCTGACCCCGTGTCCACTCACACTGACCCCGTGTCCACTCACCCTGACCCCGCGTCCACTCACACTGACCCCATGTCCACTCACACTGACCTCACGTCCACTCACACTGACCCCACGTCCACTCACACTGACCCCACATCCACTCACACTGACCCCGCGACCACTCACACTGACCCCGCGTCCACTCACCCTGACCCTGTGTCCACTCACACTGCCCCGTGTCCACTCACACTGACCCCGTGTCCACTCACTCTGCCGCTACTTGCACTGCTCCGATTGCCTCCACTCAAACCAAAATATAACTTGATTTTCATTTGTAGATTTTTTAGTGTGAATCAAATTCATATATTTTGTAAAATGTAATGAAGAAACTGGGTGAAATTGGATCATTGTCCAGCCGTGGATTTACACGATACTTCATTCAGCCTCCATGAAAAGAATTGAACAGTTCAGAACCTGTCTGCACCAAACTTGGGATAAAAACGACCAGCCTCTTTTCCAGCACATTCCAATCAGTCTGTTCCAGGGCTACAGCAGCCTGGAGTCTGCCAAGGGTGAACAGCAGAATATCCCCTGTTCTCATCACTACAACCACTGACTGTTACTGACAGTAAATCATTTAAGAAAGATCTCAGCATCACCAATAGGCTTGTCAGAGCTGGGATTGACCAAAGACTGACTGAGAAAACCATCCTGAGGGGAGGAGAGGCAGTGACAGAAGGAGGGGTTGGGAGGGAGAGGGAGGGAGGCAGGGAGAGGGGAAGCTCCTCCTCTCCTGACAGGGGCTAGAGGAAATGGACAAGGCACCTCATGAGCCTCCTTCTGCTCCTGGCAGGGCACCAAAGCCAGTGCCAATGGGAGGAGAGCCTTCAAACATCTTGTCAGTCACACTGTGGTGTCTTGGCCGGAGCGGCTAGAGTTTGCAGTTGGCAGTTTGTAGGGTGAAGGCTGAAGGAGCATCTGCTGGAGAATGAGCCATATGGAGAATGGTCCTGGCAGGATCTACTGCAATCCAACATTGAGAGCAGTGTATGGGCCCAGGGACAGCTGCTGAGCTCCCCACAGCAACAATTTATTTATATATAGCACCTTAAATGTGGTAAAATGTCCCCAGACCCTTCTCAAGAGCGTAATCAAATAAAACTTGACACTGAGCCTTTTAAGGAGAAATTAGGACAGGGTGAGTAAAAACGTAGTCAAAGAGGTAGGTTTTGTATAAGGAGGAAGGAGAGGTGCAGATGTTCAGTATTCCAGTCATTAGGAACCAATGGTCAAACAGCTGTAATCAGTGATGTACAAGAGGCCAGAATGAGAGGAGCATGGAGATCTGGGAGGGATGTGGGGCTAGGAGGAGATTACAGAGATAGGGAAGGATGTGGGTTAGGAGGAGATTACAGAGATAGGGAGGGATGTGGGGTAGGAGGAGATTACAGAGATAGGGAAGGATGTGGGGTAGGAGGAGATTACAGAGATAGGGAGGGATGTGGGGTAAGAGGAGATTACAGAGATAGGGAGGGATGTGGGGTAGGAGGAGATTACAGAGATAGGGAGGGATGTGGGGTAGGAGGAGATTACAGATATAGGGAGGGACGTGGGGTAGGAGGAGATTACAGATATAGGGAGGGATGTGCGGTAGGAGGAGATTACAGAGATAGGGAGAGATGTGGGGTAGGAGGAGATTACGGAGATAGGGAGGGATGTGGGGTAGGAGGAGATTACAGAGATAGGGAGGGATGTGAGGTAGGAGGAGATTACAGAGATAGGGAGGGATGTGGGGTAGGAGGAGATTACGGAGATAGGGAGGGATGTGGGGTAGGAGGAGATTATAGAGATAGGGAGGGATGTGGGGTAGGAGGAGATTACGGAGATAGGGAGGGATGTGGGGTAGGAGGAGATTACAGAGATAGGGAGGGATGTGGGGTAGGGGGAGATTACAGAGATAGGGAGGGATGTGGGGTAGGGGGAGATTACAGAGATAGGGAGGGATGTGGGGTAGGAGGAGATTACAGAGATAGGGAGGGATGTGGGGTAGGAGGAGATTACAGAGATAAGGAGGAATGAAGCCATGGAGGGATTTGTAAACAAGAATAAGAATTTTAAACTCAACGAGTTGCTTGACCAGGATCCAGTGTAGATCAGTGAGCAGAGGGGTCATGGGGAATGGGACTTGGTGCAAGTGAAGACATAGGGCATCAGGCAGAGCAGCACATCGGAGGTCAAGCCAAGAGTGTGTTGGATTAGTAAAGTCTAGTAGGCATGGATGAGGGTTTCAGCAGCAGATGAACTGAGACCGGAGCGGAGAGGGTGATGCTACAATGGCAAAATAGGTGTGGATATGAGAGCAGAAGATTATCTCAGGGTCAGGTATGACACTCAGGATGTGATGAGTCTGGTACAGCCTCAGACTGTTTCCGGGGAGAGGGAGGAGTCAGTAGCTAGCAAACAGAGTGTGTGATGGGGGCCACAGACAATGATAAGAAATAGGAGGGGGAGCAAGGCCATTCAGCCCCTCAAACTTTCTCCAACATTCAATAAGATCAAGGTAAGTGGAACTCATTGGATCCCTCCTTCAAAGAGCTGGAAAGGACATGATGGGCTGAATGGGCTCCTTTTGCAGTTGTGACACTCTATGATTCTGGGAAAATGGGAGAAAATCTAAGTCCCAGTGGTTGGAGCAAACCCTTAAAGAAACCCCACGGGCTCAAGACAGGACACTTGGGAGGTCAGTGTGAGGAGCCCAGACACCTATCAGGATATCACCGGTTTGAAGTCTCCAGTTCACAAAGATTGGAGTTGACAATGCCTCAAAAATCACCAGTGAACTGAATAGGAAATGGCCTTTACTGTATCGCTAAATTGTCAGGTCAGCCATGATCTTATTGAATGGTGGGGCAGGCTCGAGGGGTTGAATGGCCTACTCCTGCTCATGTTCCTGAATTAAATTTAGGAAACTTTCCCTTAGAACTTTACTGAAAGGACAGAATCGGCGCCAGGAAGCCAGACAGTTGTTCAAATCTTTCTCCTGTCCTCCACACAGAGTCAAATGGGAATCACTTAGGGGAGGCTCTGGGAAAACCCTAACCCTCTTGGATCTGTGTCAAGACTCCAGTCAACTAACATTCCGCGATAGCTGCCTAACATATTCTTCATTGCTTTGAGGGAGTTGAGTTTGATCATGTGGGAGCTGTTCATTCCCACCCTTTAACAGAAACTGACAGCTCCTAACTCACTGTCGACTCTGATGTGTTAGAAGCTCTGCTCCCTGCTCACCGCAACTCCGGACTGCCTGGTTCAACGTGGGTGGCCTAGAAATTGCATCAGGCACCTGCGCAGGTACCTAAGGCCCCAAAATGGCCGACAGGTGGGAAATGCGACATCCATACTATTCTTTAACCACCCCAGCCTCCCCCAACCTCAAATCTCATATGGTATTTAAATAAGACCTCTTAACATCCACATGAGGTCCCCTCTCCAGGACTGGTTTGTACTGAAATCTTCTACAAGCTTTGGAATCCAAATGAAGCTGATTTCTCTCCAGTGTTGGTGGCGTCGTATAATAGAGGCTTCTTCGTCCCTTTACCTTGGGGAGAATCACCCAACAGGTGACCTGAGGGAGGGTGGACAAATGACCAGAGGGAGAGTGGACAGGTGACCAGAGGGTGGACAGGAGACCAGAGGGAGGGTGGACAGGTGACCAGAGGGAGAGTGGACAGGTGACCAGAGGAAGAGTGGACAGGTGACCAGAGGAAGAGTGGACAGGTGACCAGAGGGAGAGTGGACAGGTGACCAGAGGGAGGGTGGACAGGTGACCAGAGGGTGGGTGGACAGGTGACCAGAGGGTGGACAGGTGACCAGAGGGAGAGTGGACAGGTGACCAGAGGAAGAGTGGACAGGTGACCAGAGGAAGAGTGGACAGGTGACCAGAGGGAGAGTGGACAGGTGACCAGAGGGAGGGTGGACAGGTGACCAGAGGGAGGGTGGACAGGTGACCAGAGGGTGGACAGGTGACCAGAGGGAGAGTGGACAGGTGACCAGAGGGTGGACAGGTGACCAGAGGGAGGGTGGACAGGTGACCAGAGGGAGAGTGGACAGGTGACCAGAGGAAGAGTGGACAGGTGACCAGAGGGTGGACAGGTGACCAGAGGGAGGGTGGACAGGTGACCAGAGGGTGGACAGGTGACCAGAGGAAGGGTGGACAGGTGAACAGAGGGAGGGTGGACAGGTGACCAGAGGGTGGACAGGTGACCAGAGGAAGAGTGGACAGGTGACCAGAGGGAGAGTGGACAGGTGACCAGAGGGAGAGTGGACAGGTGACCAGAGGGTGGACAGGTGACCAGAGGGAGAGTGGACAGGTGACCAGAGGGTGGACAGGTGACCAGAGGGAGAGTGGACAGGTGACCAGAGGGAGAGTGGACAGGTGACCAGAGGGTGGACAGGTGACCAGAGGGAGAGTGGACAGGTGACCAGAGGGAGGGTGGACAGGTGACCAGAGGGAGGGTGGACAGGTGACCAGAGGGAGGACAGGTGACCAGAGGAAGAGTGGACAGGTGACCAGAGGGAGAGTCGACAGGTGACCAGAGGGTGGACAGGTGACCAGAGGGAGAGTGGACAGGTGACCAGAGGGAGGGTGGACAGGTGACCAGAGGGAGGGTGGACAGGTGACCAGAGGGAGAGTGGACAGGTGACCAGAGGGAGAGTGGACAGGTGACCAGAGGGTGGACAGGTGACCAGAGGGAGAGTGGACAGGTGACCAGAGGGAGAGTGGACAGGTGACCAGAGGGAGGGTGGACAGGTGACCAGAGGGTGGACAGGTGACCAGAGGGAGGGTGGACAGGTGACCAGAGGGTGGACAGGTGACCAGAGGGAGGGTGGACAGGTGACCAGAGGAAGAGTGGACAGGTGACCAGAGGGAGAGTGGACAGGTGACCAGAGGGTGGACAGGTGACCAGAGGGAGAGTGGACAGGTGACCAGAGGGTGGACAGGTGACCAGAGGGAGGGTGGACAGGTGACCAGAGGGTGGACAGGTGACCAGAGGGAGGGTGGACAGGTGACCAGAGGGAGAGTGGACAGGTGACCAGAGGGAGGGTGGACAGGTGACCAGAGGGAGAGTGGACAGGTGACCAGAGGGTGGACAGGTGACCAGAGGGAGAGTGGACAGGTGACCAGTGGGTGGACAGGTGACCAGAGGGTGGACAGGTGACCAGAGGGAGGGTGGACAGGTGACCAGAGGGTGGACAGGTGACCAGAGGGAGAGTGGACAGGTGACCAGAGGGATGGTGGACAGGTGACCAGAGGGAGAGTGGACAGGTGACCAGAGGGTGGACAGGTGACCAGAGGGTGGACTGGTGACCAGAGGGTGGACAGGTGACCAGAGGGAGAGTGGACAGGTGACCAGAGGGTGGACAGGTGACCAGAGGGAGGGTGGACAGGTGACCAGAGGGAGAGTGGACAGGTGACCAGAGGGTGGACAGGTGACCAGAGGGTGGACTGGTGACCAGAGGGTGGACAGGTGACCAGAGGGAGAGTGGACAGGTGACCAGAGGGTGGACAGGTGACCAGAGGGTGGACTGGTGTCCAGAGGGTGGACAGGTGACCAGAGGGAGAGTGGACAGGTGACCAGAGGGTGGACAGGTGACCAGAGGGTGGACTGGTGTTTCTACACATGGTTTCTGCACATTTAGGTCCCTGTGTAACCTTGTCACCGGCCGTTGACCATCCCCCATCGATGAGAATGATTGGACACATTGCCTGACTCCCGACTCGGTTAGTGAGCTCACTGGCTTTCGATGTCGTCCTCGGTGAGTGTTTGGTGCCGGTTACTGAATGCAGTGAGAGTACCGGTCAGCACCGGCTCCCGCTCCTTCAGCATCACTCTCACTCTCACTCCCTTCTGGAACTTTCTGCATATTTCAAGTGGATCAACACCAAGGGACAGTCTTTTGAAACCATATCCACTAGCACAGTGTTGACAATATAGAGCAAATAGCACAATTTTATAGAGGAACAGAGTGACCTGGGGTTGCTTGTACTCAAATCTCAGAAGATGGAAGGAGAATTCTGTTTGGAAGGCAGGTTGGATCCTGGGCTTTCTCAATCGAGGCATTGTGAAACTAAACATTTATGGTAAGGTCTCAGCTGGAATCACAGGGTCACAGAATCTTAATGGCACAGAAGGAGGCCATTCAGCCCATTGTGTCTGCACCGGATCTCCAAATGAGCATTATGACCTGGTGCCATTGCCCAGCCTTTTCCCTGTACCCCTGCAGATTGTCTGTATTTAAATAATCATCAAATGCCCTCTTGAATGCCTCAATTGTTCCTGCCTCCACCACACTTCCAGACAGTGTATTCCAGACCCGAACCACTCGCTGTGTGAAAAAGATTTTTCTCATGTCACATTTGCTTCTTTTGCAAATCACTTTAACTCTGTGCCCTCTCGTTCTCCATCCTTTTATGGGTGGAGTAACCTGTCCACTTCTATACACTTGCTATCTTCCTTCCTTGTTTCTCCCACCAAAATGTATCAGTGCACATTTCTCCGCAGTAAGTTGCATCCACCACTTGTCTGCCCATCTCACCAGCCTGTCTCTGTTCTCTTGAAGCCGATCACTACCCTCCTCAAAGTCCACAATACTTCCAAGTTTTGTTTGTCATTTGCAAAATTTTGAAATTATGCCCTGCAAGTCTGGGTCATTAATATAGATTTTTTTAAAAAGAGGTTATGGCTGTTGAAGGTCAATCATCTCAGCTCCAGGACATCACTGCAGGAGTTCCTCAGGGTAGTGTCCTCGGCCCAACCATCTTCAGCTGCTTCATCTATGACCTTAGTTCCATCATAAGGTCAGAAGTGGGGATGTTTGCTGATGATTGCACAATGTTCAGCACCATTCGTGACTCCTCAGATGCTGAAGTAGCCCTTGTCCAAATGCAGCAAGACCTGGACAATATCCAGGCTTGGGCTGACAAGTGGCAAGTAACATTCACGCCACACAAGTGTCAGGCAATGACCATCTCCAATTAGAAAGAATCTAACCATTGCCCCTTGACATTCAATGGCATTACCATCACTGAATCGTCCACATCCTGGGGGTTACCATTGACCAGAAAATGAAATGGACTAGCCAATATAAATACTGTGGCTACAAGAGCAGGTCAGAGGCTGGGAATTCTACGATGAGTAACTCACCTCCTGATTCCCCAAAGCCTGTCCACCATCTACAAGGCACAAGTCAGGAGTGTGATGGAATATTCTCCACTTGCCTAGATGAGTGCAGTTCCCACAATACTCAAGAAGCTTGACACTGTCCAGGACAAAGTACCCAACTTGATTGGCACCACATCCACCATAATCAACATTCACTCCTTCCATCACTGACGCACAGTAGCAGCAGCGTGTACCATCTACACGATACACTACAGAAACTCCCCAAGGCTCCTTCGACTACTGCATCCAACCCTGCAACCTCTACCACCTACTAGAACAAGGGCGATGGATGCATGGGATCACCACCACCTGCAAGTTCCCCTCAAAGCCACACACCATCCTGCCTTGGAACTATCTTGCCTTTCCTCCACTGTTGCTGGATCAAAATCCTGGAATTCCCAGCTGAACAGCGCTGTGGGGGTACCTGCATCACATGGACTGCAGCAACTGAAGAAGATAGCTCATCATTAACTGTATATTAAATTGTTTTTGATTGTATGCAAGTGGTGGTCTTAACTGAAGATTCATTTGAGCCTCTATAAATAGACACAAACTATGAATGTGGTTATGGAGTTAGGAGGCGTATGCTTGTAACTTATAACTGTGAATAAATATAAAAGTGTGTAAAGATTGGCTTCAGTTCTATCCTTTACCAACTGGCTTTCTGGAATAGAACATCACAGCAGAGAGTGATTGGCTAAAGGTAAGAATTAGCAGCTAAACAAAAAAAATTCAGACAGAAAGTTAGAATCCTATTATCCTAGTGAAAATGACAGAATGTAAGTGTAAATTGTTGGGGTATGATTACTCTCTGATGTTCTTGGAGCCTGAACCATATGGACCAGTGGAGGGATATGAAGAAGTAGATATGTGGACACGGATTTCCCCCCTACCAAAAGGAAAACAAGGTATCGCCTTGGATTATTGCTTTCTACCAGAAGCAAAGTCAGAATTAAAATCAGGAGAGAAGTATTCTGTGAGCTAGATGCCCATTTTAGTCCTCTGATGAATGTGTTAGTCGCAAACCCGTTTAACTGTGCAGTACTGGATAGTACTTGCACTTTGACAATATATGGAACATTTAGTCAGTTGAACTAACTGGCACACAGACTAGGCCAGATGCTATTTTTGATATATTGGAGTTAAGTACTACAATGAAAGACCGTAAAGTACAGAACGTTTAAAGGGAAAATAAGACATTTTTAAAAAGAATCTGGAGAAATATTCTTAAGTGACCCTAAGAACATGAAACCAGAGATTTATAGAGATGCTTCACATGATAATCTTCCTCCTTGCTATTCTAGTACCGCAGGTTTTATAATATTTCTGATAGGTGAAAAAGGGGAAATGTTGTCTTGAGCTTGAGAATTAAAAAAATAAAAAGGGTGTTAAAAGTACTTTAGCTGCTGAAACACCGAAGGTCTGATGGAGGCAATGGATATGAATGAGATTCCATTTTTCAAAAATTTTAACTGAGATCTTGTATGAAGAGGGTACTGAAGATGGTATACCCATTGAACGATTATCCACATAACATCATGAGATAATGTACACTCTACAAAAAGTCTGAGTAAGAAAAGGTAAACAAATGCTGGAGAGAAAGGAAATCTCTAAAATTAAATGGGTGGATGTGAGTCATCAACTGTCTAATTGGTTTACCAAAGGAATGCATGTATGAAGAAATTATTAGGGGTTCTAGAGGAGGGGGCATCTTGCAATGGAATGCTTTGTACAGAATATGGAGGTTTTTGATTTGATTTGTTTTAAAATTTTGGCCGCACATATAAACACATAATTTTTTATTTAAAGGGAGAGAAGGGAGTCTATTAATTGTCTGTCGATTGTATGCAAGCGATGGGCATAACTGGGGATTCACTTGGGCACCTATAAATAGGCAAAGTCTGAAACTGTAGGCTGTGTTTGGAAGCATATGCATGTAATGTGTACCTCTGTAAATAAATAGTTAAGTGTGTAAAGATTGACTTCTGTTTATTCTTCACCAACTGCCTTTCTGGACTAAAACGTTGACCCAGCATTTTCTTAAGGGCAATTAGGGATTGGCAATAGGTGCTGGTCTTGTCAGTGATGCCCACATCTCATGAACGAATAATAAAAAGGGCAGAAGGAATAGAAGGATATATTGATGGAGTGGG
>NC_054486.1:110027244-110058208 GCF_017639515.1 Carcharodon carcharias
AGTGGGATTAGTTGGGGATTGATACAGGGCTATGGGGAGAGAGCGGGGCAGTGGGATTAGTTGGGGATTGGTACAGGGTTTACGGGGAGAGAGTGGGGCAGTGGGATTAGTTTGGGATTGATACAGGGCAGTGAGGAGAGAGCAAGACAATGGGATTAGTTTGAGATTGATACAGGGCTATGGGGAGAGAAGGGGACAGTGGGATTAGTTTGGGATTGATACAGGGCTATGGGGAGAGAGCAGGGACAGTGGGATTGGTTTGGGATTGATACAGGGCTATGGGGAGAGAGCAGGGACAGTGGGATTAGTTTGGGATTGATACAGGGCTATGGGGAGAGAGCGGGGACAGTGGGATTAGTTTGGGATTGATACAGGGCTATGGGGAGAGAGCCGGGATAGTGGGATTAGTTTGGGATTGATACAGGGCTATTGGGAGAAAGTGGGGCAGTGGGATTAGTTTGGGATTGATCCAGGGACATGGGGAGAGAGCGGGACAGTGGGATTAGTTTGGGACTGATACAGTGATATGGGGAGAGAGTGGGACAGTGGGATTAGTTTGGGACTGATACAGGGCTATGGGGAGAAAGTGGGAAAGTGGGATTAGTTTGGGATTGATACAGTGATATGGGGAGAGAGCGGGACAGTGGGATTAGTTTGGGACTGACACAGGGCTATTGGGAGAAAGTGGGGCAGTGGAATTAGTTTGGGATTGATACAGTGATATGGGGAGAGAGCGGGACAGTGGGATTAGTTTGGGATTGATACAGGGCTATTGAGAGAAAGTGGGACAGTGGGATTAGTTTGGGGATTGGTACAGGGCTATGGGGAGAGAACGGGGCAGTGGGACTAGTTTGGGATTGGTACAGGGCTATGGGGAGAGAGCGGTGCAGCGGGATTAGTTTGGGATTGGTACAGGGCTATGGGGAGAGAACGGGGCAGTGGGATTAGTTTGGGATTGATACAGGGCTATCGGGAGAGACGGGGACAGTGGGATTAGTATGGGATTGGTACAGGGCTATGGGGAGAGGGGGACTGTGGGATTAGTTTGGGATTGGTAGAGGGCTATGGGGAGAGAGCGGGGCAGTGGGATTAGTTTGGGATTGATACTGGGCTATGGGGAGAGAAGGGGTCAGTGGGATTAGTTTGGGATTGGTACCGGGATATGGGGAGAGAAGGGGTCAATGGGATTAGTTTGGAATTGGTACAGTGCTATCGGGAGAGACGGGGACAGTGGGATTAGTTTGGGATTGATACAGGGCTATGGGGAGAGAGCGGAACAGTGGAATTAGTTTGGGATTGGTACAGGGCTATGGGGAGAGAGCAGGGCAGTGGGATTTGTTTGGGATTGATACAGGGCAATGGGGAGAGAGCGGGGCAGTGGGATTAGTTTGGGATTGGTACAGGGCTATGGGGAGAGTGCAGGGAAGTGGGATTAGTTTGGGATTGGTACAGGGCTATGGGGAGAGAAGGGGTCAGTGGGATTAGTTTGGGATTGGTACAGGGCTACGGGGTGAGTGCAGGGAAGTGGGATTAGTTTGGGATTGGTACAGGGCTATGGGGAGAAAGCGGGGACAGTGGGATTAGTTTGGGATTGGTACAGGGCTATGGGGAGAGAAGGGGACAGTGGGATTAGTTTGGGAGTGGTACAGGGCTACGGGGAGCGAGCGGGGCAGTGGGATTAGTTTGGGATTGGTACAGGTCTATGGGGAGAGAGCGGGGCAGTGGGACTAGTTTGGGATTGATACAGGGCTATGGGGAGAGAAGGGGACAGTGAGATTAGTTTGGGATTGATACAGGGCTATGGGGAGAGAGCAGGGACAGTGGGATTAGTTTGGGATTGATACAGGGCTATGGGGAGAGAGCAGGGACAGTGGGATTAGTTTGGGATTGATACAGGGCTATGGGGAGAGAGCGGGGACAGTGGGATTAGTTTGGGATTGATACAGGGCTATGGGGAGAGAGCCGGGACAGTGGGATTAGGTTGGGATTGATACAGGGCTATTGGGAGAAAGTGGGGCAGTGGGATTAGTTTGGGATTGATACAGGGCTATGGGGAGAGAGCGGAACAGTGGAACTGGTTTGGGATTGGTACAGGGCTATGGGGAGAGAGCAGGGCAGTGGGATTTGTTTGGGATTGATACAGGGCTCTGGGGAGAGAGCGGGGCAGTGGGATTAGTTTGGGATTGGTACAGGGCTATGGGGAGAGAAGGGGTCAGTGGGATTAGTTTGGGATTGGTACAGGGCTACGGGGTGAGTGCAGGGAAGTGGGATTAGTTTGGGATTGGTACAGGGCTATGGGGAGAGAGCGGGGACAGTGTGATTAGTTTGGGACTGATACAGGGCTATTGGGAGAAAGTGGGACAGTAGGATTAGTTTGGGATTGATACAGTGATATGGGGAGAGAGCGGGACAGTGGGATTAGTTTGGGACTGATACAGGGCTATTGGGAGAAAGTGGGGCAGTGGGATTAGTTTGGGATTGGTACAGGGCTATGGGGAGAGAAGGGGACAGTGGGATTAGTTTGGGATTGGTACAGGGCTATGGGGAGAGAGCGTGGGACAATGGGATTAGTATGGGATTGACACAGGGCTATGGGGAGAGAATGGGACAGTGGGATTAGTTGGGGATTGATGCAGGGGTATGCGGAGAGAGTGGGACAGTGGGATTAGTTGGGGATTGATACAGGGCTATGGGGAGACTGCAGGGAGAGTGGGATTAGTTTGGGATTGATACAGGGCTATGGGGAGAGAGCAGGGACAGTGGGATTAGTTTGGGATTGATACAGGGCTATGGGGAGAGAGCGGGGACAGTGGGATTAGTTTGGGATTGATACAGGGCTATGGGGAGAGAGCCGGGACAGTGGGATTAGTTTGGGGATTGGTACAGGGCTATGGGGAGAGAACGGGGCAGTGGGACTAGTTTGGGATTGGTACAGGGCTATGGGGAGAGAGCGGGGCAGCGGGATTAGTTTGGGATTGGTACAGGGCTATGGGGAGAGAACGGGGCAATGGGATTAGTTTGGGATTGATACAGGGCTATCGGGAGAGACGGGGACAGTGGGATTAGTTTGGGATTGGTACAGGGCTATGGGGAGAGGGGGACTGTGGGATTAGTTTGGGATTGGTAGAGGGCTATGGGGAGAGAGCGGGGCAGTGGGATTAGTTTGGGATTGATACTGGGCTATGGGGAGAGAAGGGGTCAGTGGGATTAGTTTGGAATTGGTACCGGGATATGGGGAGAGAAGGGGTCAATGGGATTAGTTTGGGATTGGTACAGGGCTATCGGGAGAGACGGGGACAGTGGGATTAGTTTGGGATTGATACAGGGCTATGGGGAGAGAGCGGAACAGTGGAATTAGTTTGGGATTGGTACAGGGCTATGGGGAGAGAGCAGGGCAGTGGGATTTGTTTGGTATTGATACAGGGCTCTGGGGAGAGAGCGGGGCAGTGGGATTAGTTTGGGATTGATACAGGGCAATGGGGAGAGAGAGGGGCAGTGGGATTAGTTTGGGATTGGTACAGGGCTATGGGGAGAGTGCAGGGAAGTGGGATTAGTTTGGGATTGGTACAGGGCTATGGGGAGAGAAGGGGTCAGTGGGATTAGTTTGGGATTGGTACAGGGCTACGGGGTGAGTGCAGGGAAGTGGGATTAGTTTGGGATTGGTACAGGGCTATGGGGAGAGAGCGGGGACAGTGTGATTAGTTTGGGACTGATACAGGGCTATTGGGAGAAAGTGGGACAGTGGGATTAGTTTGGGATTGGTAGAGGGCTATGGGGAGACTGCAGGGAAGTGGGATTAGTTTGGGATTGGTACAGGGCTATGGGGAGAGAAGGGGACAGTGGGATTAGTTTGGGATTGGTACAGGGCTATGGGGAGAGAAGGGGACAGTGGGATTAGTTGGGGATTGATACAGGGCTATGGGGAGAGAGCGGGGACAGTGGGATTAGTCTGGGATTGGTACAGGGCTATGGGGAGAGAGCGTGGGACAATGGGATTAGTATGGGATTGACACAGGGCTATGGGGAGAGACCGGGACAGTGGGATTAGTTGGGGATTGATACAGGGGTATGCGGAGAGAGTGGGACAGTGGGATTAGTTGGGGATTGATACAGGGCTATGGGGAGAGAGCGGGGACAGTGGGATCAGTTTGGGATTGGTACAGGGCTATGGGGAGAGAGCGTGGGACAATGGGATTAGTATGGGATTGACACAGGGCTATGGGGAGAGACCGGGACAGTGGGATTAGTTGGGGATTGATACAGGGGTATGCGGAGAGAGCAGGGACAGTGGGATTAGTTTGCGATTGATACAGGGCTATGGGGAGAGAGCAGGGAGAGTGGGATTAGTTTGGGATTGATACAGGGCTATGGGGAGAGAGCAGGGACAGTGGGATTAGTTTGGGATTGATACAGGGCTATGGGGAGAGAGCGGGGACAGTGGGATTAGTTTGGGATTGATACAGGGACATGGGGAGAGAGCCGGGACAGTGGGATTAGTTTGGGATTGATACAGGGCTATTGGGAGAAAGTGGGGCAGTGGGATTAGTTTGGGATTGATCCAGGGACATGGGGAGAGAGCGGGACAGTGGGATTAGTTTGGGACTGATACAGGGCTATTGGGAGAAAGTGGGGCAGTGGGATTAGTTTGGGATTGGTACAGGGCTATGGGGAGAGTGCAGGGAAGTGGGATTAGTTTGGGATTGGTACAGGGCTATGGGGAGAGAAGGGGACAGTGGGATTAGTTTGGGATTGGTACAGGGCTATGGGGAGAGAGCGGGGCAGTGGTATTAGTTTGGGATTGGCACAGGGCTACGGGGAGCGAGCGGGGCAGTGGGATTAGTTTGGGATTGGTACAGGGCTATGGGGAGAGAAGGGGACAGTGGGATTAGTTGGGGATTGATACAGGGCTATGGGGAGAGAGCGGGGACAGTGGGATTAGTTTGGGATTGGTAGAGGGCTATGGGGAGAGAGCGCGGGAAAATGGGATTAGTATGGGATTGACACAGGGCTATGGGGAGAGACCGGGACAGTGGGATTAGTTGGGGAATGATACAGGGGTATGCGGAGAGAGTGGGACAGTGGGATTAGTTGGGGATTGATACAGGGCTATGGGGAGAGAGCGGGGACAGTGGGATTAGTTTGGGATTGTTACAGGGCTATGGGGAGAGAGCGTGGGACAATGGGATTAGTATGGGATTGACACAGGGCTATGGGGAGAGAGCGTGGGACAATGGGATTAGTTTGGGATTGGTACAGGGCTATGGGGAGAGACCGGGACAGTGGGATTAGTTGGGGATTGATACAGGGGTATGCGGAGAGAGCAGGGAAAGTGGGATTAGTTTGGGATTGATACAGGGCTATGGGGAGAGAGCGGGGCAGTGGGATTAGTTTGGGATTGGCACAGGGCTACGGGGAGCGAGCGGGGCAGTGGGATTAGTTTGGGATTGGTACAGGGCTATGGGGAGAGAAGGGGACAGTGGGATTAGTTGGGGATTGATACAGGGCTATGGGGAGAGAGCGGGGACAGTGTGATTAGTTTGGGATTGGTACAGGGAAATGGGGAGAGAGCGTGGGACAATGGGATTAGTTGGGGATTGACACAGGGCTATGGGGAGAGACCGGGACAGTGGGATTAGTTGGGGATTGATACAGGGGTATGCGGAGAGAGTGGGACAGAGGGATTAGTTGGGGATTGATACAGGGCTATGGGGAGAGAGCGGGGACAGTGGGATTAGTTTGGGATTGGTACAGGGCTATGGGGAGAGAGCGTGGGACAATGGGATTAGTATGGGATTGACACAGGGCTATAGGGAGAGACCGGGACAGTGGGATTAGTTGGGTATTGATACAGGGGTATGCGGAGAGAGCAGGGACAGTGGGATTAGTTTGGGATTGATACAGGGCTATGGGGAGAGAGCAGGGAGTGTGGGATTAGTTTGGGATTGATACAGGGCTATGGGGAGAGAGCAGGGACAGTGGGATTAGTTTGGGATTGATACAGGGCTATGGGGACAGAGCGGGGACAGTGGGATTAGTTTGGGATTGATACAGGGCTATGGGGAGAGAGCCGGGACAGTGGGATTAGTTTGGGGATTGGTACAGGGCTATGGGGAGAGGACGGGGCAGTGGGACTAGTTTGGGATTGGTACAGGGCTATGGGGAGAGAGCGGGGCAGCGGGATTAGTTTGGGATTGGTACAGGGCTATGGGGAGAGAACGGGGCAATGGGATTAGTTTGGGATTGATACAGGGCTATCGGGAGAGACGGGGACAGTGGGATTAGTATGGGATTGGTAGAGGGCTATGGGGAGAGAGCGGGGCAGTGGGATTAGTTTGGGATTGATACTGCGCTATGGGGAGAGAAGGGGTCAATGGGATTAGTTTGGGATTGGTACAGGGCTAACGGGAGAGACGGGGACAGTGGGATTAGTTTGGGATTGATACAGGGCTATGGGGAGAGAGCGGAACAGTGGAATTAGTTTGGGATTGGTACAGGGCTATGGGGAGAGAGCAGGGCAGTGGGATTTGTTTGGGATTGATACAGGGCTCTGGGGAGAGAGCGGGACAGTGGGATTAGTTGGGGATTGATACAGGGCAATGGGGAGAGAGCGGGGCACTGGGATTAGTTTGGGATTGGTACAGGGCTATGGGGAGAGAGCGTGGGACAATGGGATTAGTATGGGATTGACACAGGGCTATGGGGAGAGAACTGGACAGTGGGATTAGTTGGGGATTGATGCAGGGGTATGCGGAGAGAGTGGGACAGTGGGATTAGTTGGGGATTGATACAGGGCTATGGGGAGAGAGCAGGGAGAGTGGGATTAGTTTGGGATTGATACAGGGCTATGGGGAGAGAGCAGGGACAGTGGGATTAGTTTGGGATTGATACAGGGCTATGGGGAGAGATCGGGGACAGTGGGATTAGTTTGGGATTGATACAGGGCTATGGGGAGAGAGCCGGGACAGTGGGATTAGTTTGGGGATTGGTACAGGGCTATGGGGAGAGAACGGGGCAGTGGGACTAGTTTGGGATTGGTACAGGGCTATGGGGAGAGAGCGGGGCAGCGGGATTAGTTTGGGATTGGTACAGGGCTATGGGGAGAGAACGGGGCAATGGGATTAGTTTGGGATTGATACAGGGCTATCGGGAGAGACGGGGACAGTGGGATTAGTATGGGATTGGTACAGGGCTATGGGGAGAGGGGGACTGTGGGATTAGTTTGGGATTGGTAGAGGGCTATGGGGAGAGAGCGGGGCAGTGGGATTAGTTTGGGATTGATACAGGGCTATGGGGAGAGAAGGGGTCAGTGGGATTAGTTTGGGATTGGTACCGGGATATGGGGAGAGAAGGGGTCAATGGGATTAGTTTGGGATTGGTACAGGGCTATCGGGAGAGACGGGGACAGTGGGATTAGTTTGGGATTGTTACAGGGCTATGGGGAGAGAGCGTGGGACAATGGGATTAGTATGGGATTGACACAGGGCTATGGGGAGAGACCGGGACAGTGGGATTAGTTGGGGATTGGTACAGGGGTATGCGGAGAGAGCAGGGACAGTGGGATTAGTTTGGGATTGATACAGGGCTATGGGGAGAGAGCGGGGCAGTAGGATTAGTTTGGGATTGGCACAGGGCTACGGGGAGCGAGCGGGGCAGTGGGATTAGTTTGGGATTGGTACAGGGCTATGGGGAGAGAAGGGGACAGTGGGATTAGTTGGGGATTGGTACAGGGCTATGGGGAGAGAGCGGGGACAGTGTGATTAGTTTGGGATTGGTACAGGGCTATGGGGAGAGAGCGTGGGACAATGGGATTAGTTGGGGATTGACACAGGGCTATGGGGAGAGACCGGGACAGTGGGATTAGTTGGGGATTGATACAGGGGTATGCGGAGAGAGTGGGACAGTGGGATTAGTTGGGGATTGATACAGGGCTATGGGGAGAGAGCGGGGACAGTGGGATTAGTTTGGGATTGGTACAGGGCTATGGGGAGAGAGCGTGGGACAATGGGATTAGTATGGGATTGACACAGGGCTATAGGGAGAGACCGGGACAGTGGGATTAGTTGGGTATTGATACAGGGGTATGCGGAGAGAGCAGGGACAGTGGGATTAGTTTGGGATTGATACAGGGCTATGGGGAGAGAGCAGGGAGTGTGGGATTAGTTTGCGATTGATACAGGGCTATGGGGAGAGAGCAGGGACAGTGGGATTAGTTTGGGATTGATACAGGGCTATGGGGAGAGAGCGGGGACAGTGGGATTAGTTTGGGATTGATACAGGGCTATGGGGAGAGAGCCGGGACAGTGGGATTAGTTTGGGGATTGGTACAGGGCTATGGGGAGAGGACGGGGTAGTGGGACTAGTTTGGGATTGGTAGAGGGCTATGGGGAGAGAGCGGGGCAGCGGGATTAGTTTGGGATTGGTACAGGGCTATGGGGAGAGAACGGGGCAATGGGATTAGTTTGGGATTGATACAGGGCTATCGGGAGAGACGGGGACAGTGGGATTAGTATGGGATTGGTACAGGGCTATGGGGAGAGGGGGACTGTGGGATTAGTTTGGGATTGGTAGAGGGCTATGGGGAGAGAGCGGGGCAGTGGGATTAGTTTGGGATTGATACTGCGCTATGGGGAGAGAAGGGGTCAATGGGATTAGTTTGGGATTGGTACAGGGCTATCGGGAGAGACGGGGACAGTGGGATTAGTTTGGGATTGATACAGGGCTATGGCGGGAGAGCGGAACAGTGGAATTAGTTTGGGATTGGTACAGGGCTATGGGGAGAGAGCAGGGCAGTGGGATTTGTTTGGGATTGATACAGGGCTCTGGGGAGAGAGCGGGACAGTGGGATTAGTTGGGGATTGATACAGGGCAATGGGGAGAGAGCGGGGCACTGGCATTAGTTTGGGATTGGTAAAGGGCTATGGGGAGAGAGCGTGGGACAATGGGATTAGTATGGGATTGACACAGGGCTATGGGGAGAGAACTGGACAGTGGGATTAGTTGGGGATTGATGCAGGGGTATGCGGAGAGAGTGGGACAGTGGGATTAGTTGGGGATTGATACAGGGCTATGGGGAGAGAGCAGGGAGAGTGGGATTAGTTTGGGATTGATACAGGGCTATGGGGAGAGAGCAGGGACAGTGGGATTAGTTTGGGATTGATACAGGGCTATGGGGAGAGAGCTGGGACAGTGGGATTAGTTTGGGATTGATACAGGGCTATGGGGAGAGAGCCGGGACAGTGGGATTAGTTTGGGGATTGGTACAGGGCTATGGGGAGAGAACGGGGCAGTGGGACTAGTTTGGGATTGGTACAGGGCTATGGGGAGAGAAGGGGTCAGTGGGATTAGTTTGGGATTGGTACCGGGATATGGGGAGAGAAGGGGTCAATGGGATTAGTTTGGGATTGGTACAGGGCTATCGGGAGAGACGGGGACAGTGGGATTAGTTTGGGATTGATACAGGGCTATGGGGAGAGAGCGGAACAGTGGAATTAGTTTGGGATTGGTACAGGGCTATGGGGAGAGAGCAGGGCAGTGGGATTAGTTTGGGATTGATACAGGGCTATGGGGAGAGAGCGGGGCAGTGGGATTAGTTTGGGATTGATACAGGGCAATGGGGAGAGAGCGGGGCAGTGGGATTAGTTTGGGATTGGTACAGGGCTATGGGGAGAGTGCAGGGACAGTGGGATTAGTTTGGGATTGGTACAGGGCTATGGGGAGAGAAGGGGTCAGTGGGATTAGTTTGGGATTGGTACAGGGCTACGGGGTGAGTGCAGGGACAGTGGGATTAGTTTGGGATTGGTACAGGGCTATGGGGAGAGAGCGGGACAGTGGGATTAGTTTGGGATTGATACAGGGCTATTGGGAGAAAGTGGGACAGTGGGATTAGTTTTGGATTGATACAGTGATATGGGGAGAGAGCGGGACAGTGGGATTAGTTTGGGACTGATACAGGGCTATTGGGAGAAATTGGGGCAGTGGGATTAGTTTGGGATTGGTACAGGGCTATGGGGAGAGTGCAGGGAAGTGGGATTAGTTTGGGATTGGTACAGGGCTATGGGGAGAGAAGGGGACAGTGGCATTAGTTTGGGATTGGTACAGGGCTATGGGGAGAGAGCGGGGCAGTGGGATTAGTTTGGGATTGGCACAGGGCTACGGGGAGCGAGTGGGGCAGTGGGATTAGTTTGGGATTGGTACAGGGCTATGGGGAGAGAAGGGGACAGTGGGATTAGTTGGGGATTGATACAGGGCTATGGGGAGAGAGCGGGGACAGTGAGATTAGTTTGGGATTGGTACAGGGCTATGGGGAGAGAGCGTGGGACAATGGGATTAGTATGGGATTGACACAGGGCTATGGGGAGAGACCGGGACAGTGGGATTAGTTGGGGATTGATACAGGGGTATGCGGAGAGAGTGGGACAGTGGGATTAGTTGGGGATTGATACAGGGCTATGGGGAGAGAGCGGGGACAGTGGGATTAGTTTGGGATTGGTACAGGGCTATGGGGAGAGAGCGTGGGACAATGGGATTAGTATGGGATTGACACAGGGCTATGGGGAGAGACCGGGACAGTGGGATTAGTTGGGGATTGATACAGGGGTATGCGGAGAGAGTGGGACAGTGGGATTAGTTTGGGATTGGTAGAGGGCTATGGGGAGAGAGCTTGGGACAATGGGATTAGTATGGGATTGACACAGGGCTATGGGGAGAGACCGGGACAGTGGGATTAGTTGGGGATTGATACAGGGGTATGCGGAGAGAGTGGGACAGTGGGATTAGTTGGGGATTGATACAGGGCTATGGGGAGAGAGCGGGGACAGTGGGATTAGTTTGGGATTGGTACAGGGCTATGGGGAGAGAGCGTGGGACAATGGGATTAGTATGGGATTGACACAGGGCTATGGGGAGAGACCGGGACAGTGGGATTAGTTGGGGATTGATACAGGGGTATGCGGAGAGAGCAGGGACAGTGGGATTAGTTTGGGATTGATACAGGGCTATGGGGAGAGAGCAGGGAGAGTGGGATTAGTTTGGGATTGATACAGGGCTATGGGGAGAGTGCGGGGACAGTGGGATTAGTTTGGGATTGATACAGGGACATGGGGAGAGAGCCGGGACAGTGGGATTAGTTTGGGATTGATACAGGGCTATTGGGCGAAAGTGGGGCAGTGGGATTAGTTTGGGATTGGCACAGGGCTACGGGGAGCGAGCGGGGCAGTGGGATTAGTTTGGGATTGGTACAGGGCTATGGGGAGAGAAGGGGACAGTGGGATTAGTTGGGGATTGGTACAGGGCTATGGGGAGAGAAGGGGACAGTGGGATTAGTTGGGGATTGATACAGGGCTATGGGGAGAGAGCGGGGACAGTGGGATTAGTTTGGGATTGGTAGAGGGCTATGGGGAGAGAGCGTGGGACAATGGGATTAGTATGGGATTGACACAGGGCTATGGGGAGAGACCGGGACAGTGGAATTAGTTGGGGATTGTTACAGGGGTATGCGGAGAGAGTGGGACAGTGGGATTAGTTGGGGATTGATACAGGGCTATGGGGAGAGAGCGGGGACAGTGGGATTAGTTTGGGATTGGTACAGGGCTATGGGGAGAGAGCGTGGGACAATGGGATTAGTATGGGATTGACACAGGGCTATGGGGAGAGACCGGGACAGTGGGATTAGTTGGGGATTGATACAGGGGTATGCGGAGAGAGCAGGGACAGTGGGATTAGTTTGGGATTGATACAGGGCTATGGGGAGAGAGCAGGGAGAGTGGGATTAGTTTGGGATTGATACAGGGCTATGGGGAGAGAGCAGGGACAGTGGGATTAGTTTGGGATTGATACAGGGCTATGGGGACAGAGCGGGGACAGTGGGATTAGTTTGGGATTGATACAGGGCTATGGGGAGAGAGCCGGGACAGTGGGATTAGTTTGGGGATTGGTACAGGGCTATGGGGAGAGGACGGGGCAGTGGGACTAGTTTGGGATTGGTACAGGGCTATGGGGAGAGAGCGGGGCAGCGGGATTAGTTTGGGATTGGTACAGGGCTATGGGGAGAGAACGGGGCAATGGGATTAGTTTGGGATTGATACAGGGCTATCGGGAGAGACGGGGACAGTGGGATTAGTATGGGATTGGTACAGGGCTATGGGGAGAGGGGGACTGTGGGATTAATTTGGGATTGGTAGAGGGCTATGGGGAGAGAGCGGGGCAGTGGGATTAGTTTGGGATTGATACTGGGCTATGGGGAGAGAAGGGGTCAGTGGGATTAGTTTGGGATTGGTACCGGGATATGGGGAGAGAAGGGGTCAATGGGATTAGTTTGGGATTGGTACAGGGCTATCGGGAGAGACGGGGACAGTGGGATTAGTTTGGGATTGATACCGGGATATGGGGAGAGAGCGGAACAGTGGAATTAGTTTGGGATTGGTACAGGGCTATGGGGAGAGAGCAGGGCAGTGGGATTAGTTTGGGATTGATACAGGGCTCTGGGGAGAGAGCGGGGCAGTGGGATTAGTTTGGGATTGATACAGGGCAATGGGGAGAGAGCGGGGCAGTGGGATTAGTTTGGGATTGGTACAGGGCTATGGGGAGAGAGCGTGGGACAATGGGATTAGTATGGGATTGACACAGGGCTATGGGGAGAGAATGGGACAGTGGGATTAGTTGGGGATTGATGCAGGGGTATGCGGAGAGAGTGGGACAGTGGGATTAGTTTGGGATTGATACAGGGCTATGGGGAGACTGCAGGGAGAGTGGGATTAGTTTGGGATTGATACAGGGCTATGGGGAGAGAGCAGGGGACAGTGGGATTAGTTTGGGATTGATACAGGGCTATGGGGAGAGAGCGGGGACAGTGGGATTAGTTTGGGATTGATACAGGGCTATGGGGAGAGAGCCGGGACAGTGGGATTAGTTTGGGGATTGGTACAGGGCTATGGGGAGAGAACGGCGCAGTGGGACTAGTTTGGGATTGGTACAGGGCTATGGGGACAGAGCGGGGCAGCGGGATTAGTTTGGGATTGGTACAGGGCTATGGGGAGAGAGCGGGGCAGTGGGATTAGTTTGGGATTGATACAGGGCAATGGGGAGAGAGCGGGGCAGTGGGATTAGTTTGGGATGGTTACAGGGCTATGGGGAGAGTGCAGGGAAGTGGGATTAGTTTGGGATTGGTACAGGGCTATGGGGAGAGAAGGGGTCAGTGGGATTAGTATGGGATTGGTACAGGGCTATGGGGAGAGGGGGACTGTGGGATTAGTTTGGGATTGGTAGAGGGCTATGGGGAGAGAGCGGGGCAGTGGGATTAGTTTGGGATTGATACTGGGCTATGGGGAGAGAAGGGGTCAGTGGGATTAGTTTGGGATTGATACTGCGCTATGGGGAGAGAAGGGGTCAATGGGATTAGTTTGGGATTGGTACAGGGCTATCGGGAGAGACGGGGACAGTGGGATTAGTTTGGGATTGATACAGGGCTATGGGGAGAGAGCGGAACAGTGGAATTAGTTTGGGATTGGTACAGGGCTATGGGGAGAGAGCAGGGCTTTGGGATTTGTTTGGGATTGATACAGGGCTCTGGGGAGAGAGCGGGGCAGTGGGATTAGTTTGGGATTGATACAGGGCAATGGGGAGAGAGCGGGGCAGTGGGATTAGTTTGGGATTGGTACAGGGCTATGGGGAGAGTGCAGGGAAGTGGGATTAGTTTGGGATTGGTACAGGGCTATGGGGAGAGAAGGGGACAGTGGCATTAGTTTCGGATTGGTACAGGGCTATGGGGAGAGAGCGGGGCAGTGGGATTAGTTTGGGATTGGCACAGGGCTACGGGGAGCGAGCGGGGCAGTGGGATTAGTTTGGGATTGGTACAGGGCTATGGGGAGAGAAGGGGAAAGTGGGATTAGTTGGGGATTGATACAGGGCTATGGGGAGAGAGCGGGGAGAGTGGGATTAGTTTGGGATTGGTACAGGGCTATGGGGAGAGAGCGTGGGACAATGGGATTAGTATGGGATTGACACAGGGCTATGGGGAGAGACCGGGACAGTGGGATTAGTTGGGGATTGATACAGGGGTATGCGGAGAGAGTGGGACAGTGGGATTAGTTGGGGATTGATACAGGGCTATGGGGAGAGAGCGGGGACAGTGGGATTAGTTTGGGATTGGTACAGGGCTATGGGGAGAGAGCGTGGGACAATGGGATTAGTATGGGATTGAGACAGGGCTATGGGGAGAGACCGGGACAGTGGGATTAGTTGGGGATTGATACAGGGGTATGCGGAGAGAGTGGGACAGTGGGATTAGTTTGGGATTGGTAGAGGGCTATGGGGAGAGAGCTTGGGACAATGGGATTAGTATGGGATTGACACAGGGCTATGGGGAGAGACCGGGACAGTGGGATTAGTTGGGATTGATACAGGGGTATGCGGAGAGAGTGGGACAGTGGGATTAGTTGGGGATTGATACAGGGCTATGGGGAGAGAGCGGGGACAGTGGGATTAGTTTGGGATTGGTACAGGGCTATGGGGAGAGAGCGTGGGACAATGGGATTAGTATGGGATTGACACAGGGCTATGGGGAGAGACCGGGACAGTGGGATTAGTTGGGGATTGACACAGGGCTATGGGGAGAGACCGGGACAGTGGGATTAGTTGGGGATTGATACAGGGGTATGCGGAGAGAGTCGGACAGTGGGATTAGTTGGGGATTGATACAGGGCTATGGGGAGAGAGCGGGGACAGTGGGATTAGTTTGGGACTGATACAGGGCTATTGGGAGAAAGTGGGGCAGTGGGATTAGTTTGGGATTGGTACAGGGCTATGGGGAGAGTGCAGGGAAGTGGGATTAGTTTGGGATTGGTACAGGGCTATGGGGAGAGAAGGGGACAGTGGCATTAGTTTCGGATTGGTACAGGGCTATGGGGAGAGAGCGGGGCAGTGGGATTAGTTTGGGATTGGCACAGGGCTACGGGGAGCGAGCGGGGCAGTGGGATTAGTTTGGGATTGGTACAGGGCTATGGGGAGAGAAGGGGAAAGTGGGATTAGTTGGGGATTGATACAGGGCTATGGGGAGAGAGCGGGGACAGTGGGATTAGTTTGGGATTGGTACAGGGCTATGGGGAGAGAGCGTGGGACAATGGGATTAGTATGGGATTGACACAGGGCTATGGGGAGAGACCGGGACAGTGGGATTAGTTGGGGATTGATACAGGGGTATGCGGAGAGAGTGGGACAGTGGGATTAGTTGGGGATTGATACAGGGCTATGGGGAGAGAGCGGGGACAGTGGGATTAGTTTGGGATTGGTACAGGGCTATGGGGAGAGAGCGTGGGACAATGGGATTAGTATGGGATTGAGACAGGGCTATGGGGAGAGACCGGGACAGTGGGATTAGTTGGGGATTGATACAGGGGTATGCGGAGAGAGCTGGGACAGTGGGATTAGTTTGGGATTGGTAGAGGGCTATGGGGAGAGAGCTTGGGACAATGGGATTAGTATGGGATTGACACAGGGCTATGGGGAGAGACCGGGACAGTGGGATTATTTGGGGATTGATACAGGGGTATGCGGAGAGAGTGGGACAGTGGGATTAGTTGGGGATTGATACAGGGCTATGGGGAGAGAGCGGGGACAGTGGGATTAGTTTGGGATTGGTACAGGGCTATGGGGAGAGAGCGTGGGACAATGGGATTAGTATGGGATTGACACAGGGCTATGGGGAGAGACCGGGACAGTGGGATTAGTTGGGGATTGATACAGGGGTATGCGGAGAGAGCAGGGACAGTGGGATTAGTTTGGGATTGATACAGGGCTATGGGGAGAGATCAGGGAGACTGGGATTAGTTTGGGATTGATACAGGGCTATGGGGAGAGTGCGGGGACAGTGGGATTAGTTTGGGATTGATACAGGGACATGGGGAGAGAGCCGGGACAGTGGGATTAGTTTGGGATTGATACAGGGCTATTGGGAGAAAGTGGGGCAGTGGGATTAGTTTGGGATTGATCCAGGGACCTGGGGAGAGAGCGGGACAGTGGGATTAGTTTGGGACTGATACAGGGCTATTGGGAGAAAGTGGGGCAGTGGGATTAGTTTGGGATTGGCACAGGGCTACGGGGAGCGAGCGGGGCAGTGGGATTAGTTTGGGATTGGTACAGGGCTATGGGGAGAGAAGGGGACAGTGGAATTAGTTGGGGATTGATACAGGGCTATGGGGAGAGAGCGGGGACAGTGGGATTAGTTTGGGATTGGTAGAGGGCTATGGGGAGAGAGCGTGGGACAATGGGATTAGTATGGGATTGACACAGGGCTATGGGGAGAGACCGGGACAGTGGGATTAGTTGGCGATTGATACAGGGGTATGCGGAGAGAGTCGGACAGTGGGATTAGTTGGGGATTGATACAGGGCTATGGGGAGAGAGCGGGGACAGTGGGATTAGTTTGGGATTGATACAGGGACATGGGGAGAGAGCCGGGACAGTGGGATTAGTTTGGGATTGATACAGGGCTATTGGGAGAAAGTGGGGCAGTGGGATTAGTTTGGGATTGATCCAGGGACATGGGGAGAGAGCGGGACAGTGGGATTAGTTTGGGACTGATACAGGGCTATTGGGAGAAAGTGGGGCAGTGGGATTAGTTTGGGATTGGTACAGGGCTATGGGGAGAGAAGGGGACAGTGGGATTAATTTGGGATTGGTACAGGGCTATGGGGAGAGAAGGGGAAAGTGGGATTAGTTGGGGATTGATAAAGGGCTATGGGGAGAGAGCGGGGACAGTGGGATTAGTTTGGGATTGGTACAGGGCTATGGGGAGAGAGCGTGGGACAATGGGATTAGTATGGGATTGACACAGGGCTATGGGGAGAGACCGGGACAGTGGGATTAGTTGGGGATTGATACAGGGGTATGCGGAGAGAGTGGGACAGTGGGATTAGTTGGGGATTGATACAGGGCTATGGGGAGAGAGCGGGGACAGTGGGATTAGTTTGGGATTGGTACAGGGCTATGGGGAGAGAGCGTGGGACAATGGGATTAGTATGGGATTGAGACAGGGCTATGGGGAGAGACCGGGACAGTGGGATTAGTTGGGGATTGATACAGGGGTATGCGGAGAGAGTGGGACAGTGGGATTAGTTTGGGATTGGTAGAGGGCTATTGGGAGAGAGCTTGGGACAATGGGATTAGTATGGGATTGACACAGGGCTATGGGGAGAGACCGGGACAGTGGGATTAGTTGGGGATTGATACAGGGGTATGCGGAGAGAGTGGGACAGTGGGATTAGTTGGGGATTGATACAGGGCTATGGGGAGAGAGCGGGGACAGTGGGATTAGTTTGGGATTGGTACAGGGCTATGGGGAGAGAGCGTGGGACAATGGGATTAGTATGGGATTGACACAGGGCTATGGGGAGAGACCGGGACAGTGGGATTAGTTGGGGATTGATACAGGGGTATGCGGAGAGAGCAGGGACAGTGGGATTAGTTTGGGATTGATACAGGGCTATGGGGAGAGATCAGGGAGACTGGGATTAGTTTGGGATTGATACAGGGCTATGGGGAGATTGCGGGGACAGTGGGATTAGTTTGGGATTGATACAGGGACATGGGGAGAGAGCCGGGACAGTGGGATTAGTTTGGGATTGATACAGGGCTATTGGGAGAAAGTGGGGCAGTGGGATTAGTTTGGGATTGATCCAGGGACCTGGGGAGAGAGCGGGACAGTGGGATTAGTTTGGGACTGATACAGGGCTATGGGGAGAGAGTGGGGCAGTGGGATTAGTTTGGGATTGGCACAGGGCTACGGGGAGCGAGCGGGGCAGTGGGATTAGTTTGGGATTGGTACAGGGCTATGGGGAGAGAAGGGGACAGTGGGATTAGTTGGGGATTGATACAGGGCTATGGGGAGAGAGCGGGGACAGTGGGATTAGTTTGGGATTGGTAGAGGGCTATGGGGAGAGAGCGTGGGACAATGGGATTAGTATGGGATTGACACAGGGCTATGGGGAGAGACCGGGACAGTGGGATTAGTTGGCGATTGATACAGGGGTATGCGGAGAGAGTCGGACAGTGGGATTAGTTGGGGATTGATACAGGGCTATGGGGAGAGAGCGGGGACAGTGGGATTAGTTTGGGATTGATACAGGGACATGGGGAGAGAGCCGGGACAGTGGGATTAGTTTGGGATTGATACAGGTCTATTGGGAGATAGTGGGGCAGTGGGATTAGTTTGGGATTGATCCAGGGACATGGGGAGAGAGCGGGACAGTGGGATTAGTTTGGGACTGATACAGGGCTATTGGGAGAAAGTGGGGCAGTGGGATTAGTTTGGGATTGGTACAGGGCTATGGGGAGAGTGCAGGGATGTGGGATTAGTTTGGGATTGGTACAGGGCTATGGGGAGAGAAGGGGACAGTGGGATTAGTTTGGGATTGGTACAGGGCTATGGGGAGAGAGCAGGGCAGTGGGATTTGTTTGGGATTGATACAGGGCTCTGGGGAGAGAGCGGGACAGTGGGATTAGTTGGGGATTGATACAGGGCAATGGGGAGAGAGCGGGGCACTGGGATTAGTTTGGGATTGGTACAGGGCTATGGGGAGAGAGCGTGGGACAATGGGATTAGTATGGGATTGACACTGGGCTATGGGGAGAGAACTGGACAGTGGGATTAGTTGGGGATTGATGCAGGGGTACGCGGAGAGAGTGGGACAGTGGGATTAGTTGGGGATTGATACAGGGCTATGGGGAGAGAGCAGGGAGAGTGGGATTAGTTTGGGATTGATACAGGGCTATGGGGAGAGAGCAGGGACAGTGGGATTAGTTTGGGATTGATACAGGGCTATGGGGAGAGAGCGGGGACAGTGGGATTAGTTTGGGATTGATACAGGGCTATGGGGAGAGAGCCGGGACAGTGGGATTAGTTTGGGGATTGGTACAGGGCTATGGGGAGAGAACGGGGCAGTGGGACTAGTTTGGGATTGGTACAGGGCTATGGGGAGAGAGCGGGGCAGCGGGATTAGTTTGGGATTGGTACAGGGCTATGGGGAGAGAACGGGGCAATGGGATTAGTTTGGGATTGATACAGGGCTATCGGGAGAGGCGGGGACAGTGGGATTAGTATGGGATTGGTACAGGGCTATGGGGAGAGGGGGACTGTGGGATTAGTTTGGGATTGGTAGAGGGCTATGGGGAGAGAGCGGGGCAGTGGGATTAGTTTGGGATTGATACTGGGCTATGGGGAGAGAAGGGGTCAGTGGGATTAGTTTGGGATTGATACCGGGATATGGGGAGAGAAGGGGTCAATGGGATTAGTTTGGGATTGGTACAGGGCTATGGGGAGAGAGCGGGGACAGTGGGATTAGTTTGGGATTGGTAGAGTTCTATGGGGAGAGAGCGTAGGACAATGGGATTAGTATGGGATTGACACAGGGCTATGGGGAGAGAAGGGGTCAGTGGGATTAGTTTGGGATTGGTACAGGGCTACGGGGTGAGTGCAGGGAAGTGGGATTAGTTTGGGATTGGTACAGGGCTATGGGGAGAGACCGGGACAGTGGGATTAGTTGGCGATTGATACAGGGGTATGCGGAGAAAGTGGGACAGTGGGATTAGTTGGGGATTGATACAGGGCTATGGGGAGAGAGCGGGGATAGTGGGATTAGTTTGGGATTGGTACAGGGCTATGGGGAGAGAGCGTGGGACAATGGGATTAGTATGGGATTGACACAGGGCTATGGGGAGAGACCGGGACAGTGGGATTAGTTGGGGATTGATACAGGGGTATGCGGAGAGAGCAGGGACAGTGGGATTAGTTTGGGATTGATACAGGGCTATGGGGAGAGAGCAGGGAGAGTGGGATTAGTTTGGGATTGATACAGGGCTATGGGGAGAGAGCAGGGACAGTGGGATTAGTTTGGGATTGATACAGGGCTATGGGGAGAGAGCGGGGACAGTGGGATTAGTTTGGGATTGATACAGGGACATGGGGAGAGAGCCGGGACAGTGGGATTAGTTTGGGATTGATACAGGGCTATTGGGAGAAAGTGGGGCAGTGGGATTAGTTTGGGATTGATCCAGGGACATGGGGAGAGAGCGGGACAGTGGGATTAGTTTGGAACTGATACAGGGCTATTGGGAGAAAGTGGGGCAGTGGGATTAGTTTGGGATTGATACTGCGCTATGGGGAGAGAAGGGGTCAGTGGGATTAGTTTGGGATTGGTACCGGGATATGGGGAGAGAAGGGGTCAATGGGATTAGTTTGGGATTGGTACAGGGCTATCGGGAGAGACGGGGACAGTGGGATTAGTTTGGGATTGATACAGGGCTATGGGGAGAGAGCGGAACAGTGGAATTAGTTTGGGATTGGTACAGGGCTATGGGGAGAGAGCAGGGCAGTGGGATTTGTTTGGGATTGATACAGGGCTCTGGGGAGAGAGCGGGACAGTGGGATTAGTTGGGGATTGATACAGGGCAATGGGGAGAGAGCGGGGCACTGGGATTAGTTTGGGATTGGTACAGGGCTATGGGGAGAGAGCGTGGGACAATGGGATTAGTATGGGATTGACACAGGGCTATGGGGAGAGAACTGGACAGTGGGATTAGTTGGGGATTGATGCAGGGGTATGCGGAGAGAGTGGGACAGTGGGATTAGTTGGGGATTGATACAGGGCTATGGGGAGAGAGCGGGGCAGTGGGATTAGTTTGGGATTGATACAGGGCTATGGGGAGAGAGCAGGGAGAGTGGGATTAGTTTGGGATTGATACAGGGCTATGGGGAGAGAGCAGGGACAGTGGGATTAGTTTGGTATTGATACAGGGCTATGGGGAGAGAGCGGGGACAGTGGGATTAGTTTGGGATTGATACAGGGCTATGGGGAGAGAGCCGGGACAGTGGGATTAGTTTGGGGATTGGTACAGGGCTATGGGGAGAGAACGGGGCAGTGGGACTAGTTTGGGATTGGTACAGGGCTATGGGGAGAGAGCGGGGCAGCGGGATTAGTTTGGGATTGGTACAGGGCTATGGGGAGAGAACGGGGCAATGGGATTAGTTTGGGATTGATACAGGGCTATCGGGATAGACGGGGACAGTGGGATTAGTATGGGATTGGTACAGGGCTATGGGGAAAGGGGGACTGTGGGATTATTTTGGGATTGGTAGAGGGCTATGGGGAGAGAGCGGGGCAGTGGGATTAGTTTGGGATTGATACTGGGCTATGGGTAGAGAAGGGGTCAGTGGGATTAGTTTGGGATTGGTACCGGGATATGGGGAGAGAAGGGGTCAATGGGATTAGTTTGGGATTGGTACAGGGCTATCGGGAGAGACGGGGACAGTGGGATTAGTTTGGGATTGATACAGGGCTATGGGGAGAGAGCGGAACAGTGGAATTAGTTTGGGATTGGTACAGGGCTATGGGGAGAGAGCAGGGCAGTGGGATTTGTTTGGGATTGATACAGGGCTCTGGGGAGAGAGCGGGGCAGTGGATTAGTTTGGGATTGATACAGGGCAATGGGGAGAGAGCGGGGCAGTGGGATTAGTTTGGGATTGGTACAGGGCTATGGGGAGAGTGCAGGGAAGTGGGATTAGTTTGGGATTGGTACAGGTCTATGGGGAGAGAAGGGGTCAGTGGGATTAGTTTGGGATTGGTACAGGGCTACGGGGTGAGTGCAGGGAAGTGGGATTAGTTTGGGATTGGTACAGGGCTATGGGGAGAGAGCGGGGACAGTGGGATTAGTTTGGGACTGATACAGGGCTATTGGGAGAAAGTGGGACAGTGGGATTAGTTTGGGATTGATACAGTGATATGGGGAGAGAGCGGGACAGTGGGATTAGTTTGGGACTGATACAGGGCTATTGGGAGAAAGTGGGGCAGTGGGATTAGTTTGGGATTGGTACAGGGCTATGGGGAGAGTGCAGGGAAGTGGGATTAGTTTGGGATTGGTACAGGGCTATGGGGAGAGAAGGGGACAGTGGCATTAGTTTGGGATTTTTACAGGGCTATGGGGGGAGAGCGGGGCAGTGGGATTAGTTTGGGATTGGCACAGGGCTACGGGGAGCGAGCGGGGCAGTGGGATTAGTTTGGGATTGGTACAGGGCTATGGGGAGAGAAGGGGAAAGTGGGATTAGTTGGGGATTGATACAGGGCTATGGGGAGAGAGCGGGGACAGTGGGATTAGTTTGGGATTGGTACAGGGCTATGGGGAGAGAGCGTGGGACAATGGGATTAGTATGGGATTGACACAGGGCTATGGGGAGAGACCGGGACAGTGGGATTAGTTGGAGATTGATACAGGGGTATGCGGAGAGAGTGGGACAGTGGGATTAGTTGGGGATTGATACAGGGCTATGGGGAGAGAGCGGGGACAGTGGGATTAGTTTGGGATTGGTACAGGGCTATGGGGAGAGAGCGTGGGACAATGGGATTAGTATGGGATTGACACAGGGCTATGGGGAGAGACCGGGACAGTGGGATTAGTTGGGGATTGATACAGGGGTATGCGGAGAGAGTGGGACAGTGGGATTAGTTTGGGATTGGTAGAGGGCTATGGGGAGAGAGCTTGGGACAATGGGATTAGTATGGGATTGACACAGGGCTATGGGGAGAGACCGGGACAGTGGGATTAGTTGGGGATTGATACAGGGGTATGCGGAGAGAGTGGGACAGTGGGATTAGTTGGGGATTGATACAGGGCTATGGGGAGAGTGCGGGGACAGTGGGATTAGTTTGGGATTGGTAGAGGGCTATGGGGAGAGAGCGTGGGACAATGGGATTAGTATGGGATTGACACAGGGCTATGGGGAGAGACCGGGACAGTGGGATTAGTTGGCGATTGATACAGGGGTATGCGGAGAGAGTGGGACAGTGGGATTAGTTTGGGATTGATACAGGGCTATGGGGAGAGAGCGGGGACAGTGGGATTAGTTTGGGATTGATACAGGGCTATGGGGAGAGTGCAGGGAAGTGGGATTAGTTTGGGATTGGTACAGGGCTATGGGGAGAGAAGGGGACAGTGGGATTAGTTTGGGATTGGTACAGGGCTATGGGGAGAGAGCGGGGCAGTGGTATTAGTTTGGGATTGGCACAGGGCTACGGGGAGCGAGCGGGGCAGTGGGATTAGTTTGGGATTGGTACAGGGCTATGGGGAGAGAAGGGGACAGTGGGATTAGTTGGGGATTGATACAGGGCTATGGGGAGAGAGCGGGGACAGTGGGATTAGTTTGGTATTGGTAGAGTTCTATGGGGAGAGAGCGTGGGACAATGGGATTAGTATGGGATTGACACAGGGCTATGGGGAGAGACCGGGACAGTGGGATTAGTTGGGGATTGATACAGGGGTATGCGGAGAGAGTGGGACAGTGGGATTAGTTGGGGATTGATACAGGGCTATGGGGAGAGAGCGGGGACAGTGGGATTAGTTTGGGATTGTTACAGGGCTATGGGGAGAGAGCGTGGGACAATGGGATTAGTATGGGATTGACACAGGGCTATGGGGAGAGACCGGGACAGTGGGATTAGTTGGGGATTGATACAGGGGTATGCGGAGAGAGCAGGGACAGTGGGATTAGTTTGGGATTGATACAGGGCTATGGGGAGAGAGCGGGGCAGTGGGATTAGTTTGGGATTGGCACAGGGCTACGGGGAGCGAGCGGGGCAGTGGGATTAGTTTGGGATTGGTACAGGGCTAGGGGGAGAGAAGGGGACAGTGGGATTAGTTGGGGATTGATACAGGGCTATGGGGAGAGAGCGGGGACAGTGGGATTAGTTTGGGATTGGTACAGGGCTATGGGGAGAGAGCGTGGGACAATGGGATTAGTATGGGATTGACACAGGGCTATGGGGAGAGACCGGGACAGTGGGATTAGTTGGGGATTGATACAGGGGTATGCGGAGAGAGTGGGACAGTGGGATTAGTTGGGGATTGATACAGGGCTATGGGGAGAGAGCGGGGACAGTGGGATTAGTTTGGGATTGGTACAGGGCTATGGGGAGAGAGCGTGGGACAATGGGATTAGTATGGGATTGACACAGGGCTATAGGGAGAGACCGGGACAGTGGGATTAGTTGGGGATTGATACAGGGGTATGCGGAGAGAGCAGCGACAGTGGGATTAGTTTGGGATTGATACAGGGCTATGGGGAGAGAGCAGGGACAGTGGGATTAGTTTGGGATTGATACAGGGCTATGGGGAGAGAGCGGGGACAGTGGGATTAGTTTGGGATTGATACAGGGCTATGGGGAGAGAGCGGGACAGTGGGATTAGTTTGGGGATTGGTACAGGGCTATGGGGAGAGGACGGGGCAGTGGGATAGTTTGGGATTGGTACAGGGCTATGGGGAGAGAGTGAGGCAGCAGGATTAGTTTGGAATTGGTACAGGGCTACGGGGAGAGAACGGGGCAATGGGATTAGCTTGCGATTGATACAGGGCTATCGGGAGAGACGCGGGGCAGTGGGATTAGTTTGGGATTGATACAGGGCTATGGGGAGAGAGCCGGGACAGTGGGATTAGTTTGGGATTGATACAGGGCTATTGGGAGAAAGTGGGGCAGTGGGATTAGTTTGGGATTGATCCAGGGAAATGGGGAGAGAGCGGGACAGTGGGATTAGTTTGGGACTGATACAGGGCTATTGGGAGAAAGTGGGACAGTGGGATTAGTTTGGGATTGATACAGTGATATGGGGAGAGAGCGGGACAGTGGGATTAGTTTGGGATTGATACAGGGCTATGGGGAGAGAGCAGGGACAGTGGGATTAGTTTGGGATTGATACAGGGCTATGGGGAGAGAGCGGGACAGTGGGATTAGTTTGGGACTGATACAGGGCTATGGGGAGAGAGCAGGGACAGTGGGATTAGTTTGGGATTGATACAGGGCTATGGGGAGAGAGCGGGACAGTGGGATTAGTTTGGGACTGATACAGGGCTATTGGGAGAAAGTGGGGCAGTGGGATTAGTTTGGGATTGGTACAGGGCTATGGGGAGAGTGCAGGGAAGTGGGATTACTTTGGGATTGGTACAGGGCTATGGGGAGAGAAGGGGACAGTGGGATTAGTTTGGGATTGGTACAGGGCTATGGGGAGAGAGCGGGGCAGTGGTATTAGTTTGGGATTGGCACAGGGCTACGGGGAGCGAGCGGGGCAGTGGGATTAGTTTGGGATTGGTACAGGGCTATGGGGAGAGAAGGGGACAGTGGGATTAGTTGGGGATTGATACAGGGCTATGGGGAGAGAGCGGGGACAGTGGGATTAGTTTGGGATTGGTACAGGGCTATGGGGAGAGAGCGTCGGACAATGGGATTTGTATGGGATTGACACAGGGCTATGGGGAGAGACCGGGACAGTGGGATTAGTTGGGGATTGATACAGGGGTATGCGGAGAGAGCAGGGACAGTGGGATTAGTTTGGGATTGATACAGGGCTATGGGGAGAGAGCGGGGACAGTGGGATTAGTTTGGGATTGATACAGGGCTATGGGGAGAGAGCCGGGACAGTGGGATTAGTTTGGGATTGATACAGGGCTATTGGGAGAAAGTGGGGCAGTGGGATTAGTTTGTGATTGATACAGTGATATGGGGAGAGAGCGGGACAGTGGGATTAGTTTGGAACTGATACAGGGCTATTGGGACAAAGTGGGGCAGTGGGATTAGTTTGGGATTGGTACAGGGCTATGGGGAGAGTGCAGGGAAGTGGGATTAGTTTGGGATTGGTACAGGGCTATGGGGAGAGAGCGTGGGACAATGGGATTAGTATGGGATTGACACAGGGCTATGGGGAGAGACCGGGACAGTGGGATTAGTTGGGGATTGATACAGGGGTATGCGGAGAGAGTGGGACAGTGGGATTAGTTTGGGATTGGTAAAGGGCTATGGGGAGAGAGCGGGGACAGTGGGATTAGTTTGAGATTGGTACAGGGCTATGGGGAGAGAGCCTGGGACAATGGGATTAGTATGGGATTGACACAGGGCTATGGGGAGAGACCGGGACAGTGGGATTAGTTGGGGATTGATACAGGGCTATTTGGAGAGTGCGGGGACAGTGCGATTAGTTTGCGATTGGTACAGGGTTATCGGGAGAGACGGGGACTGTGGGATTAGTTTGGGATTGGTACAGGGCTATGGGGAGAGAGCAGGGCAGTGGGATTAGTTTGGGATTGATACAGGGCTATGGGGAGAGAGCGGGGCAGTGGGATTAGTTTGGGATTGATACTGTGCTATCGGGAGAGAAGTGGTCAGTGGGATCAGTTTCGGATTCGTACCGGGCTATGGGGAGAGAAGGGGTCAGTGGGATTAGTTTGGGATTGGTACTGGGCTATGGGGAGAGAAGGGGACAGTGGGATTAGTTTGGGATTGATACAGGGCTATGGGGAGAGAGCGTGGGACAATGGGATTAGTATGGGATTGACACAGGGCTATAGGGAGAGACCGGGACAGTGGGATTAGTTGGGGATTGATACAGGGGTATGCGGAGAGAGCAGCGACAGTGGGATTAGTTTGGGATTGATACAGGGCTATGGGGAGAGAGCAGGGACAGTGGGATTAGTTTGGGATTGATACAGGGCTATGGGGAGAGAGCGGGGACAGTGGGATTAGTTTGGGATTGATACAGGGCTATGGGGAGAGAGCCGGGACAGTGGGATTAGTTTGGGGATTGGTACAGGGCTATGGGGAGAGGACGGGGCAGTGGGATAGTTTGGGATTGGTACAGGGCTATGGGGAGAGAGCGAGGCAGCAGGATTAGTTTGGGATTGGTACAGGGCTACGGGGAGAGAACGGGGCAATGGGATTAGTTTGCGATTGATACAGGGCTATCGGGAGAGACGCGGGGCAGTGGGATTAGTTTGGGATTGATACAGGGCTATGGGGAGAGAGCCGGGACAGTGGGATTAGTTTGGGATTGATACAGGGCTATGGGGAGAGAGCAGGGACAGTGGGATTAGTTTGGGATTGATACAGGGCTATGGGGAGAGAGCGGGACAGTGGGATTAGTTTGGGACTGATACAGGGCTATGGGGAGAGAGCAGGGACAGTGGGATTAGTTTGGGATTGATACAGGGCTATGGGGAGAGAGCGGGACAGTGGGATTAGTTTGGGACTGATACAGGGCTATTGGGAGAAAGTGGGGCAGTGGGATTAGTTTGGGATTGGTACAGGGCTATGGGGAGAGTGCAGGGAAGTGGGATTACTTTGGGATTGGTACAGGGCTATGGGGAGAGAAGGGGACAGTGGGATTAGTTTGGGATTGGTACAGGGCTATGGGGAGAGAGCGGGGCAGTGGGATTAGTTTGGGATTGGCACAGGGCTATGGGGAGCGAGCGGGGCAGTGGGATTAGTTTGGGATTGGTACAGGGCTATGGGGAGAGAAGGGGACAGTGGGATTAGTTGGGGATTGATACAGGGCTATGGGGAGAGAGCGGGGACAGTGGGATTAGTTTGGGATTGATACAGGGCTATGGGGAGAGAGCGTCGGACAATGGGATTTGTATGGGATTGACACAGGGCTATGGGGAGAGACCGGGACAGTGGGATTAGTTGGGGATTGATACAGGGGTATGCGGAGAGAGCAGGGACAGTGGGATTAGTTTGGGATTGATACAGGGCTATGGGGAGTGAAGGGGACAGTGGGATTAGTTTGGGATTGATACAGGGCTATGGGGAGAGAGCAGGGACAGTGGGATTAGTTTGGGATTGATACAGGGCTATGGGGAGAGAGCAGGGACAGTGGGATTAGTTTGGGATTGATACAGGGCTATGGGGAGAGAGCACGGACAGTGGGATTAGTTTGGGATTGATACAGGGCTATGGGGAGAGAAGGGGACAGTGGGATTAGTTTGGGATTGATACAGGGCTATGGGGAGAGAGCAGGGACAGTGGGATTAGTTTGGGATTGGTACAGAGCAATGGGGAGAGAGTGGGGACATTGGGATTAGTTTGGGATTGGTAGAGGTCTATGGGGAGAGAGCGGGGCAGTGGGATTAGTTTGGAATTGATACTGGGCTATGGGGAGAGAAGGGGTCAGTGCGATTAGTTTGGGATTGGTACCGGGATATGGGGAGAGAAGGGGTCAGTGGGATGAGTTTGGGATTGGTACAGGGCTATGGGGAGAGACGGGGTCAGTGGGATTAGTTTGGGATTGGTACTGGGCTATGGGGAGAGACGGGGTCAGTGGGATTAGTTTGGGATTGGTACTGGGCTATGGGGAGAGAAGGGGACATTGGGATTAGTTTGGGTTTTCGTACAGGGCAATGGGGAGAGAGTGGGGACAGTGGGATTATTTTGGGATTGGTACCGGGCTATGAGGAGAGAATGGGTCAGTGGGATTAGCTTGGGATTGGTACAGGGCAATGGGGAGAGAGTGGGGACAGTGGGATTAGTTTGGGATTGGTACCGGGCTATGGGGAGAGAGCGGGGCAGTGGGATTAGTTTGGGATTGGTACCGGGCTATGGGGAGAGAGCGGGGCATTGGGATTAGTTTGGGATTAATACAGGGCTATGGGGAGAGAGCGGGGCAGTGGGATTAGTTTGGGATTGATACAGGGCTATGGGGAGAGAAGGGGTCAGTGGGATTAGTTTGGTATTGGTACAGGGCTATGGGGAGAGTGCAGGGAAGTGGGATTAGTTTGGGATTAGTACAGGGCTATGGGGAGCGAGCAGGACAGTGGGATTAGTTTGGGATTGACACAGGGCTATGGGGAGAGAGCGGAGACAGTGGGATTAGTTGGGGATTGATACAGGGGTATAGGGAGAGAGCGGGGACAGTGGGATTAGTTTGGGATTGGTACAGGGCTATGGGGAGAGAGCGGGGACAGTGGGATTAGTTTGGGATTCATACTGGGCTATGGAGAGAGAAGGGGTCAGTGGGATCAGTTTGGGATTGGTACCGGGATATGGGGAGAGAAGGGGTCAATGGGATTAGTTTGGGATTGGTACAGGGCTATCGGGAGAGACGGGGACAGTGGGATTAGTTTGGGATTGATACAGGGCTATGGGGAGACAGCGGGGACAGTGGAATTAGTTTGGGATTCGTACAGGGGTATGGGGAGAGAGCAGGGCAGTGGGATTTGTTTGGGATTGATACAGGGCAATGGGGAGAGAGCGGGGCAGTGGGATTAGTTTGGGATTGGTACAGGGCTATGGGGAGAGTGCAGGGAAGTGGGATTAGTTTGGGTTTGGTACAGGGCTATGGGGAGAGAAGGGGTCAGTGGGATTAGTTTGGGATTGGTACAGGGCTATGGGGTGAGTGCAGGGAAGTGGGATTAGTTTGGGATTGGTACAGGGCTATGGGGAGAGAGCGGGGACAGTGGGATTAGTTTGGGATTGGTACAGGGCTATGGGGAGAGAGCGGGGACAGTGGTATTAGTTTGGGATTGGTACAGGGCTACGGGGAGCGAGCGGGGCAGTGGGATTAGTTTGGGATTGGTACAGGGCTATGGGGAGAGAAGGGGACAGTGGGATTAGTTGGGGATTGATACAGGGCTGTGGGGAGAGAGCAGGGCAGTGGGATTAGTTTGGGATTGATACAGGGCTATGGGGAGAGAGCGGGGCAGTTGGACTAGTTTGGGATTGATACAGGGCTATGGGGAGAGAAGGGGACAGTGGGATTAGTTTGGGATTGATACAGGGCTATGGGGAGAGAGCAGGGACAGTGGGATTAGTTTGGGATTGGTACAGGGCGATGGGGAGAGAAGGGGTCAGTGGGATTAGTTTGGTATTGGTACAGGGCTATGGGGAGAGTGCAGGGAAGTGGGATTAGTTTGGGATTAGTACAGGGCTATGGGGAGCGAGCGGGACAGTGGGATTAGTTTGGGATTGACACAGAGCTATGGGGAGAGAGCGGAGACAGTGGGATTAGTTGGGGATTGATACAGGGGTATGGGGAGAGAGTGGGGACAGTGGGATTAGTTTGGGATTGGTACAGGGCTATGGGGAGAGAGCGGGGACAGTGGGATTAGTTTGGGATTCATACTGGGCTATGGAGAGAGAAGGGGTCAGTGGGATCAGTTTGGGATTGGTACCGGGATATGGGGAGAGAAGGGGTCAATGGGATTAGTTTGGGATTGGTACAGGGCTATCGGGAGAGACGGTAACAGTGGGATTAGTTTGGGATTGATACAGGGCTATGGGGAGAGAGCGTGGGACAATGGGATTAGGATGGGATTGACACAGGGCTATGGGGAGAGACCGGGACAGTGGGATTAGTTGGGGATTGATACAGGGGTATGCGGAGAGAGCAGGGACAGTGGGATTAGTTTGGGATTGATACAGGGCTATGGGGAGAGAGCAGGGAGAGTGGGATTAGTTTGGGATTGATACAGGGCTATGGGGAGAGAGCAGGGACAGTGGGATTAGTTTGGGATTGATACAGGGCTATGGGGAGAGAGCGGGGACAGTGGGATTAGTTTGGGATTGATACAGGGACATGGGGAGAGAGCCGGGACAGTGGGATTAGTTTGGGATTGATACAGGGCTATTGGGAGAAAGTGGGGCAGTGGGATTAGTTTGGGATTGATCCAGGGACATGGGGAGAGAGCGGGACAGTGGGATTAGTTTGGGACTGATACAGGGCTATTGGGAGAAAGTGGGGCAGTGGGATTAGTTTGGGATTGGTACAGGGCTATGGGGAGAGTGCAGGGAAGTGGGATTAGTTTGGGATTGGTACAGGGCTATGGGGAGAGAAGGGGACAGTGGGATTAGTTTGGGATTGGTACAGGGCTATGGGGAGAGAGCGGGGCAGTGGTATTAGATTGGGATTGGCACAGGGCTACGGGGAGCGAGCGGGGCAGTGGGATTAGTTTGGGATTGGTACAGGGCTATGGGGAGAGAAGGGGACAGTGGGATTAGTTTGGGATTGGTAGAGGGCTATGGGGAGAGAGCGTGGGACAATGGGATTAGTATGGGATTGACACAGGTCTATGGGGAGAGACCGGGACAGTGGGATTAGTTGGGGATTGATACAGGGGTATGCGGAGAGAGCAGGGACAGTGGGATTAGTTGGGGATTGATAC